>NW_023416390.1:30376012-30548563 GCF_014108235.1 Myotis myotis | reverse complement strand
CTTATTATGGGTTTTCTGCTGCCTCATGGGCCCCACATTGAGACTCCTTAGGGGTTTTGTTCCTTTGCGCAGTGATCAGGAGTGAATCCAATGGGCAGGAAGTGCCTCCGGAAGCCCAGATATCAGCACCAAGATGTGGACCTGGTGAGGAGTGTGAGGATGGCCAGCCTCAGCCTGCAGAGCACCTGGCATCTGAATTCAGAGCTCCTGTTTCTTGACGTGTTTTACTTTAAAAAAATATAGTTTTTTTAAGTTGATTTCAGAGAGAAGAAGAGAGAGAGTATCATCAGTGAGAGAGAAACATCAATTGGCTGCCTCCTGCACATCCCCCACTGGAAATTGAGCCTATAATCCAGGCATGTGCTCTGACTGGGAATTGAACCAGCGACCTCCTGGTGCGTGGATCGACCCTCAACCACCTGAGCCACACCAGCTGGGCTTGGTACATTTCACTTTGAGTGCACTCCACAGACCATGGTTCACTAATCCTGGGAACCCATTCTTGGGAAATGTGGGAGGCAAGGCTCTATTTATTGTACATGTGTTCATATGTTGACATCAGAATAGAAACAAGATAGCATGCCTATAATAAAAAATATGTATTTGGCCTTTGTCTCTAGTTCCTGGCACAAAGGTCCCCCAAACCCAAAGTTCACTCCTGCAAGTGTTCTCTGTTGTTTTCAGTACCAAATAAGTCAGGACTTGTTAGCTTGTGTGGTGACCATAAACAATTTTCAGTTCCACTGGCTTACACAAATAAGTTTACTTCTTGCTTACTCAAAGCCCATGGTGCATCTGGGAGGCACTCTGAGGTGGTAGTAGGTACATGTACTAAGCTGTTTCAGTCTTTGGGCTCTGTCCTCTCAAAACCAGGCTTCCATAATCAACGTGGTAGGAGAGAGAGTGCATGGAGAATCTCACTGCTCTCCTATGAATTAGTTTGCAAATGACACATGCCACCTCTGATCATAGCCCATTGGTAAGTGTATTAGTCAGTCCTAATGCAAGGAAATGGAAAAATTTTGGAGGATATATGCAATATTTGGTGAACACTACTATCTCTGCTACAAATGGAAAATGATAGACTGGAAAAACCAACCAATTCTAGATAATAATGATGCATCACTGAATCCCCTAACACAATAAAGCACACAAAAAGAAGTTAAAAGGGGGAAAAACCCCAGTCAGAATTTAGACTGTAAACCTAAGTGAAAAATATAACTTTTTTAGGAGCTAAAGTATTAAAATAGAATATGCTGCAAGAAAGAGCTTCAAGGATAAAATATTTGCTTGGTGTGTGATGGAATTTATCCATTTTTCTAAATAACTGTAGTCCCAGAAGAAAGTTTATTCTCTGGCAGGAACTCTGAACATTTTACCTATTTAGGTGACTTCCTTTTACAGTTATGACATCAGTAAAGGGAGACAGAGCTGTAGACACGTTTATTTTTGAACCATACCTAAATTATTCCATCAATTGTAATAAGAAATGTTTTTTGATTAAATCGACTATGAGATAGTTATTGCATTTAACACCTAACCTGTTCTGCTAGGTCATTATGGCATTTCGGCCTCTAGAATTAGCTGAGGATCCTTGTTCAATAATCCTTTAAGGATATGGGTATTTCCTTTTTCCATTAACTTGGAAAATAGACATTGGTCTCTTTGGGAAGGGCTAGGAAACGTGTCAACCTTGGTTTTTATGGCCTCCATTTATTTCTGTTTCCATCAACTAGCTGAATGGACAATGAGAACAGCTGCCTTTTGCTTGAGTTAACATGTTGAATACAGAATCCCTACTGTGTGTACCCACGATGACACATTCATGTGTTTCAGACATGATTTTGAACATTTGACATTTATAAATTCATTTAATCTTCAACATTTTCTATTCCAATAACATAATCTTATTATTGAATGGTGACATGGTGCATTGGAGTCAGCTGGAGACAATAATTCCTGAGGCTGAGGTACTTTTCTGAATGGTATAACACAGTGGTTCTCAACCTTCTGGCCCTTTAAATACAGTTCCTCATGTTGTGACCCAACCATAAAATTATTTTCGTTGCTACTTTATAACTGTAATGTTACTACTGTTATGAGTCATAATGTAAATATCTGATATGCAAGATGGTCTTAGGTGACCCCTGTGAAAGGGTCATTCAACCCCCAAAGGGGTTGCGACCCACAGGTTGAGAACCACTAGTATAGTGTATACTCTGAACCAGCTATCAATATGTGGTATTCTTTTACCTATAACCGGAATATTTTGGGTCTGAGAACCTGTCAAGCAAAGCTAAAAGATTTGACTGGTAAAGAAATGATGAGTGCATTTTACTATTCAGACAGTTTGATACTTACATAGACAACAAAAACAAAAAAAAGCAAAGGTACCAGCTTCCCATGTCCTCTGTACCATAGGATGATATCCAAACAAAGGGATTGTGGATGCCTTATGGTGTGACATGAGTGGTGGTCCACATTCATGTTGCAGCCAGCAGTTGAATAGCCTCCAGCTTTGCCCTAAATAAAGAATCAGAAGGCTTCAGACCTCATCAGAACTTGGAATGAAAGGAGAGTGAGTCATGATAGCCTCTGGAAGATAAGGCGATGAATGGAAAATGGCTTTGTAGCAGCTCCTCACAAGTCTCCCATGCTCTCATGTTTTGGAAAAATCACCGGGCATTCTTCCAAGGCCTAAATCAGATCAGTTGCATTTAAGTCTTGCCTATGTGTGCCGTGTGGAGACATGCAAGGTCACCAGGATGTCATGGCAGAGCCATTCCCCAACAGAACCAAGAACTGTCAGAGGTTTTAGTGCATGAGGAATGCTTTTATCAGCTGTACCAATTAGGATTCTGACCCTATGAATTAAATGTTGAGAATAGTATGCTATGCTATGTGCTTCCTGATGCCATGGGGTAAAAGGCAACAAAGTACGCAGAATGGTGATCAGTAACCAAACTACATAAATAACACTGGCTTTACCAAAATATATAAATAACAGTAGTTTTCTATAACAGGCAACAATAAGTAAGAAACTATAATAGGAAAAAGGCCACTTTCATAATAACAAGAAATAGTATAAAATACCTGACAGTAAAAAGAAAAAGCAAGAAATGAATAAGTTCTATGTGGGGAGAAGGAGAGGAGAGAAAACTTTACTAACAACATAATAATTTAAATAAGTGGAAGCACATGATATGATTCTTTATAGAAAGACTCAATATTTTTATTGTAAATTTCACTCCAATTTATTTAATAAGAGATCTGGACAAAGCAATTATACGTTTTCTATTTAGAAAAATAAATGAGCTGAAATAATGACAAAATAAGTTTGAAAAAAGAAGTGTGATGTGAATGTTTTTGCATATCATTAGGCAGAATGGTCAGCGGGACCACGTGCACTTGACCATGTACTGCTGGAGTCTCTGAAGGGGGAAACAGAAATGGACAAAAATCACAAAGTAATGGGCTTGGACTGAGAACTGTTCTTGCTGATTTACTGAATTCCAAAAATGTCTTTGAAGTTTTTCTCAAATTCGGCCTCTATTTGAATTCCCAGCATGATGAATTTCTGGCCCTGAAAAAGCAAAGAGAAAAACAGTATTAGCCATTGCCAGTTACCCAAAGTTTCAGGTAATCAAGATCTTCATTTAGGCCACCCCCAAATGTTAAGTGAGACTTCATCCAGTTAGGAATAGCTAATGTTCCCTGATAGCTTGATCATTTCTCTTTATCTGGAAGACAGAGAAGCAAAAATAGTACTATCTTGCAGCCTAATTCTTCACCAAAAATTGATTGATTTAATTTGACAAAATAGAAGTTATTTAAGTTTTGAGCACAGCACATATTATTTGCAACAGTATAGTAGTATGGAAATGTCTACAGTAAATTCATTGTGCCTTCCTCTCCCTTCATTCTCACACCTTGAGGCAATCCTTGTTAATGTGTGTGCGTGTGCGTGTGCGTGTGCGTGTGTGTGTGTGTGTGTGTGTGTTAATCCTCACCCAAGGCTATTTTTCCACTGGAGGATATTTTTCCGTTGATCTTTGTTGTTGTTGGTTTTTGGGAGATTGGAAGCGAGAGGGAAAGACAGAGAAACATAGATGTGAGAGAAACACATTGATTGGTTGCCTCCTTCATGAGCCCTGACCAGAGCCTGGGCCAGGGAGGAGCCTGCAACCGAGGTACTTGCTCTTGACTGGAACTGAACCTTGGACCTGTTGGTCCACAGGCTGACGCTGTATTCACTGAGCCAAACCGGCTAGGCCACAGTTGCCGGGAGCCGGTCCATGCTTGCTGTTTCAAGGGACCTGGCATATATGGCATACTGTTCTTAATATGTTTGCTCACCTTCTTGGCACTATGTGTTTTAACCAAGGTCTCTGAGAAAGGTTGTTTCCCCAGGTAGGGATTTTCCCCTGAAGTTAGGGAGGGAATAAAACCTCTTAACTAGTGCCAGGTGGGTAATTAATCACTTTAACTACGAACAATCATGCTTAAGCTACATAATCTTTACTCCCTGGAATGAAGATAAGAAACGCCCTAACCTTTGTAATAGAGATTGAAAGGATTGAATCAACTGGTATAAATACAGATGTAATAAGACAGCAAGACACAGAACTTAGAATACGGAACCAAGAGACAGAGAACCTAGGCACAGAACCTACACAGAACGTTCTCTAGAGACAGAAGAACTTCGCTGGAGAGAACATGGCAAAAGATCCTGGACAGAAACTGGCCTCAGAACCTAGAGACAGAACCTAGCGAGAGAACATGGCAAAAGATCCTGGACTGAACCTGACTACGGAAATTGGCAAGAGAACCTGACTAGAACCTGGTAACTGAACCTGGCTGGAGAACCTGGACAGAACCTGGCTGGAGAACCTAGCGAGGGAACATGGCTACAGAACCTGACTGGAGAACCTGGAGAACCTAGCAAGAGAACATGGACACAGAACCTGGCTGGAGATCCTAAGCAGAACCTCTCTGGAGATCCAGACCAGAACTTGGCTGGAGATCCTGGCTGAAGATCCTGGCTAGGCTGCTGATCAACTGAACGCTGTCCCCGTGTCATTCCTTCTTCGCCGACTCCGTCCACACCTTTGGGGACCCCTGGACCCGCTGGGGTTGGACCCCAGCACACAGTGGTCGGCAAACTCATTAGTCACCAGAGCCAAATATCAACAGTACAACGATTGAAATTTCTTTTGAGAGCCAAATTTTTTAAACTTAAACTATATAGGTAGGTACATTGTTATTAACTTAATTAGGGTACTCCTAAGGCTTAGGAAGAGCCACACTCAAGGGGCCGAAGAGCCACATGTGGCTCGGGAGCTGCAGTTTGCCTACCATGGGCTAGGGCCTTGTTAACTTTTTGACACAGCACTAGGGGATTTGGATGTAAAGAAATCCAAGATTTTGAAATTTGAGAAATTTGATTTGGTATCTTCCTTTAGAGAAGAGAAACACTGGTTGCCTTTAAAAAGCACTTCTGTTTCCTGTGGAGGGACTAGATCTGCAGGCTACTATTCTCTGGGACAAAATCGGCTATCTAGCAGTGAGCAGACTCTGAGATCCTAGGACAGTGTTTGCAATGATACCTCTGGTTGATTATTATATTTTCACCTCTGTTGACCACAGGGCTTTTAGAATCCTTCTAGAGTTTTTACTTGTGTGTGGTTGCCGCATGATGAGGAAAGCTGTAACATTTACCTGATATGAGAAGAGGAAAGGCAAAGTGACTTAATCGAAAGAAAAAGGGATGCAGGGACAGCCACTTACCTCATAAATTTTCCTGTGGTTCTGAAAGATGAGGCGCATGTCCTGCACAAACTCCTTCACTTGGAGGTACAACTTTGAAGCCAGTGTTTCTCTGATTTTGTTTAACCACATGCACTTCTTCAGGCTCTGAGATCGCCTTTTACTCTGTGGATGAAAATGCCAAAGGGCAGGCTATTGGCATGGTTCCAAGTCTACTTTCTATAGACTCTCACTGCTATGACTGTTTATGTCCCTCCCCCCACAAACTCAGATGTTGAAATTCCAACTCCCAATGTGATGGTATTAGGAGACGGGGCCTTTGGGAGATAATTAGGTCAGGAGGGTGGAGTGCTCATGAATGGGATTAATGCCCTTTGTAAGGGGACCCCAGAGAGCTCTCTCCCTGTTTCTACCATGTGAGGATACAACATGAAGTTGTCAGTCTGCAACCTGGAAGAGGGCTCTTGTCAGAATCTGACCATACTGGTACTCAGATCTTGGACTTCCGGCCACGAGAACTGTGAGAAACAAATTTCTATGGTTGAAGCCACCCAGTCTGTGGTACTTTGTTATAGCAGCCTAAGCTGCTAGGGGCTGACTAAGCTGACTGAGACATCCATCAACAAGGCAATGATAATGGCAACTTGTACCTATTGCATTCATACCACAGATTTGACAAATGCCAGTTTGGGGCTTTGTTGCTATTACTTACATAATATGGTTTTTGGATAAAAAAGGAGCTTTTTGACCAGCGACAGACCTTCAAGAGGAGGAACTCACATTTCTGCAAAAGATAGAGGAGATCTTAAGTAAAAAGCAGCTTGGAGAGAATGAACTGCCCTGCATGTTCAGGCAGAATGCACAACGCCCAAACCCATGGACTCTGAAACAAACACAGAACGGGATCTCCTTTGGATACAAATTTTGGTGTTAGGTGTGATCAAAGCACAGAGGAAGAAGCACAGATGCTTGCCTCTGGGCAGCATTCCTCCAGCCCCTGCAAGACTGCTTCTTCTCTCAAGTGAACAGAAAGGAGGAGGCTTCAGCTTCCCCTTGCAACTCACCAAGTGCTCCTCATGCAGCATCTTCCTTTCTAGGATCTCCGATTCCTGATGACATGGCTGACTTTCTGGACACATTTTCTGAATAAACTTTATCTCGCAGAAGATGCAACTCCATGGGACCCTGAGAGGCAGGACATGAAGTGAGCAGGGGCGGGTTCTCTGTGAAACAGCCATTGTTCCTGCAGCTGTTGAAGTCCTCAAAAGGACTGTTGGTTACCACCTTGAAGCCAACTTTTCTCTTGAAAACCCCTCCGCACTAGAGTCCCATTTAGACTCAATTACCAAAGACACCCCTCCCATAAGTAGTCCGTTGAGTTAGGTGCCATAGTGGGTGATGGGCTCTCATTCACCTCAACACTTAGGATTCCCAATTGAGCCACTGTGAGTATGGTAACGATCCCTGTCTGCCACCGTTGTGTATTGGCAACCAGTACCATAAAGACCAAAGTATTGGGCCTTGATGAACCATCAGGCCAGAGGAAAAGTCGGAAACCAGCTCTTGTCTCCCAACTTTGCTGAATAAGCACAGAGCACCAGCCATGGGCATCCTCCCCTCTGGCATTGCCATATCTATACCTAGAATCTGTGCTGCAGAGACTTCTTGGAAAGGAACCCTACCAACAGAGTGTCAGATACTCTATTTGCCTCTAGAGCCCTCTCTCCCAGGTTCTCTGTGCTGGGAGGCTCTCCACAATCAGGTGGATACAATGATTCATCGTAGAGATATCATTTAGCTTCTCCCCGGGGTCACTTCAGTCCTTTCTCAGAGGCCCATTACAAATTAAGACGTACAAATTGTCAGTTATAAAAACAGTCATGGGGATGTAAAGTATAGCATAGGGAACATAGTAACATTATGTTAACTATGTATGGTGTCAGATGGGCACTAGACTTATTGAGGACATCAACAGGTAAATTATATAAATGTCTACTGACTATGTTATACACCTGAAATGAATAATATAATGCTGCAGCCAATTGTAATTGAAAAAAATGAGGCCCATTACACAGTGTCCATGGTTCAGGGATGGGGTCTATCTGTGGGTTCAACAAAAAAGTAGATCTGTCTTCTGCCTCTGCAGATTGCCTGACCGACTAGAGAGGTTTATGCCAAATCCCTGAGGTGGCACCACTGCCTGAGAGCTACCTGAGAGCAGCTGGGTTACGTTAGATTCCTCCCATTATGGAGGGCAATGCTTTGTCCTCATGGGGATACACACATTCCTGGTAGACATTCTCTGCCCACACCACCACTTATAGGTGCCTTACCAATCTCGATGTTAGCCTGCATACATCGCCTCTGACCAAGGATACATTTTACAGCAAAGGAAATGTAGCAGTGGACTCACCCTCAGAACTCATGAGTCTTATTATGGACCCTGTCATGCAGTGTCAGCTGATTTGGTGGACTGTGGGGATGGCCTTCAGAGGACTCATCACAGCCCCAGCTTTGCCAGCTTTGAGATGTTCCCAAGGCAGGTGGTATATGCTTCCAACTGGCAGCTAATGCACGGTGTCACCGTCCCATCAAAGTGTATGGTTAGGGAAGAAAGCAGAGGAGGTGGTGGTGACCTCTTTCTATTCCCCCTAAAAACCACTTGAGGAATTTTCACTTCCCATGAATCTACTGCTGCCAGCACAGTTAAATAGCTCTGGATCATAATTCTGGATCCTGATACTTAAGGGCCCTGCTCCCTCTGCATCAAGACACATACAACCAGATAAACTTTGCAGGCTGAGTGTGCATGGTGGGAAGAGCTCTACCACAAGAAGGAAGGGCAAGAGGGGACCAAGTGTCACTAACCTGTGAGGATCAATATGACGGATGTGGCATGTCTCATGAAAGGATCTTGGACAAGTATCACAGCAAAATAGCGTTCCTCCTTTATGGCACATCTCACATATATTTGAGTTTTCTGGCTAGAAAGGGAGATAATGTAGAAATCACTGGGATCAGTGAGATTCCAGAAGGACAGTGAGATTTCATTAGACTCTAGAACACACAGATTTTGCTTGTACCAAGGTGAAACTTGTAATATTAAAGAATAACACTGAGCAGAGATATTTATTTATTTATTAGTATTTTTTTATGGTCTAAAGTTTTACATATGACTCCTTTTTCCCCAATCAACCCCCCCTCCCCCCGCCCCCAAGCCATTCCCGCTTTGGGCAAGCTCCGGCCACCCCAGTGTCTGTGTCCATTGGTTATGCTAATATGCATGCATACAAGTCCTTTGGTTGCTCTCTAACCCCCATCCCCTACCATTTGTCTCTAGATTGATCTATTCTTGTCTATCAAATTATTTTGATCATTATATCCCACATATGAGTGAGATCATGTGATATTTATCTTTCTCTGACTGGCTTATTTTGCTTGGCATAATGCTCTCTAGTTCCATCCATGTTGTTGCAAATGGTAAAAGTTCCTTCATTTTATAGCGACATAGTATTCCATTGTGTAGATGTACCACAGTTTTTGAATCCACTCATCTGATGATGGGCACTTAGGCTGTTTCCAAATCTTATCTATTGTGAATTGCACTGCTATGAACATAGGGGTGCATATATCCTTTCTGATTGGAGTTTCTGGTTTCTTGGGATATATTTCTAGAAGTGGAATCACTGGGTCAAATGGGAGTTCCATCTTTAACTTTTTGAGGAAACTCCATACTGTCTTCCACAGTGGCTGCACCAGTCTGCATTCTCACCAGAAGTGCAGGAGGGTTCCTTTTTTGCCACATCCTCACCAGCACTTGTCATATGTTGATGATAGCCATTCTGACAGGTGTGAGATGGTATCTCATTGTCGTTTTGATTTGCATCTCTTGGATGATTAGTGACTTTGAGCATGTTTTCATATGTCTCTGGGCCTTCTGTATGTCCTCTTTCGAAAAGTGTCTATTTAGATCCTTTCCCCATTTTTCGATTGGATCGTTTATCTTCCTTGTGTTAAGTTGTATGAATTCTCTGTAAATTTTGGAGATTAAACCCTTATCTGAAATATCATTGCAAATATGTTCTCCCATGCAGTGGGCTTTCTTGTTGTTTTATTGATTTTTTTTTTCTGTGCAGAAAGTTTTTATTTTGATGTAGTCCCATTTTTTATTTTATTTTCTCCTTAGTCTACATTGCCCCAGGAGCTGTGTCTGTAAAGATATCTGAGTAGAGATTTTTAGAAGACATTTTGGTCTGCAGCGACGTTCAGGAGGAAGTGGCTGTATTAGGTCAGGAAAGTTTTCCCTATGGAGACAGAGATTTGGCTAGCAACAAAGAGGGTGAATTAAAGATAATCTGAGATATTTATTATTCTGTTGGAAAAATATGGTTCAGAAATTCAGTGTCTTATCTGGTTGTCTATATTGTCTCATCAAAACTGACTCATCAAAGAGTGATTTACTGGGAATTTAATATGATGGAATAAACTCCTGAGATATCACTGCACCTCATTTTCTCAACCATAAGTTCCCCATGAGTTTAAGAGCCTGGGAAGGTATTACTGGACGATGGAGTTTGTGCCTGGAGGGACCCTAGGCCTGTGACAGTACCTCTGGATTGGAGAGACCCTGGGCATAGATGACCAGGTAAATGCCAGGCTAGACTGAGCTCTTTAGTTCTGGGAGGCTGGGGAAGATGCCCAACTCAGCTTGGCATGAAAGGTGTGGAGGTGCCATTTCTGAATGGCCAGAGAGTATGGTAATGACAACCACTGGGTTCATGGATGATCTGGTGCTTTGTTCTATATAAGGAAGACGGAAGAACCCACAAAACTGAATGATGCTGGGTCTTCCACAATTTTAATATGCAGGTCCTTCAGCCAGATTTACTTTCATTGAGTGAAGTCAATAATTTGACAGTGTTTGCATCTAAGTATTGTGGAATGAAAAAAACACAGTGAAGATGGTAGAAATTATAGACAAAAGTAAGAATTGGCCAAGGAATGAATCCATTGGGCTGTGAGAAAAATCATGTTTTTCTTTATTTTGTGTGTGGATGATAATCTATGTGGCAATAACACGTGAATCTCTACATATTAAATTTCTATGTATGAGGGTCATGTGTCTGTGATGGAGAAATGTCCAGAAGTTTTTGGCTCCACCTGAGCAGATAGATAACTGTTTGAGGAGAACTCTGTGGTGGGGGAATGTCTCACCCAATGTGTTGGTAACAGCTCTACACTTAGATGAAAATATCTTGTCTACACAATGGGTTAGAAGGAGGAATTCACATTGTCCTGTGATAACGTAGGTACAACATAATGCACAGACTTGAGGACTGGCTCACTCAGTGATGGGCGGTTGAGATGCTGGTGGGTGGTGAGGAAGTGAGGAGGTGACAGGAAGTGCCATTCCACTTCTTCCTTCTAGAAACACTGTGCTTTGTTCTCTGACTCTCTGCTCCCTTGGATTTACCCCCATAAGACTCTGCCTCTTCTTGAAGGCTCCTCACTTAGAATGTTGGAATTCCTTGGGGCTCTGTCCTACACCCCCCCTCCTTCACCGCTCCCATGACCATGCTTACCTTACTTATCCTTAGACTTTAAAACCTGTGTCTCTAGTCTCCTTCTGAGACTCTAAACTTCCACACTCTACTTTCCATCATCTCCAGTTAGAAGTCTTTCATCAAGTCTAAAATCCACCCTGTCCCCAACTATATTCCTTGTCTTCCTGTCTGTAATCTGCTCCTCTTTTAGCTCCCATCTCACCAAGGAACCCATAATTCACCCAGGAGCCCAGAATTGAAGACGGATTCTGCTTTTCTCCACACCTAGATATCCAATCCATCAACAGTGTTGCAAGTCCAAATTTTTAAATATCTCATCTCATTCTCAGTGCTTCTGTGAGTTCCACTGCTATAAGAATGTAGAGGCCCTAATCATAATACCATCTTATTAGGAAAAAAAAAAGGTCTGCTACCAAAGTTACAAATCATAACAGTCAGAATATCATCTCTGGGTCCAATGAGCTTGGGTGAATTGGACTGTACCCCAGTTTGCACATTCTCTTCATTTATAAGTTTAATATAAGAAGAGATACAAAACTTACATACATGTATGAGGAAATTCTAAGCTGCAATGTGTCTCTTGCCCATGTTTTTCCTTTCAATAGGAAAACTTGTATAATGCCTCATTAGGGACATCCTTGGGCACATCCCCACATGGGCCTTCCTGACTCTGGCATGGGGCCATGTAATTGTTTATCCTCTTTTGTCATAACAAATGAGACTCATGGATGCTGACCACCTATTGTTAGGCTTTTGGGTCAAGGTTTCTGAACCTTAGGTATTGTTAGAATGAATTGATGTCCTTCCAGTGTGGAACAATGACTGCCTCAGTTTTTACCTCCAGCCCGGAGCAGAGAGGCCATGGACAAACTACCCAGTTTGATCCAAGGCATAATGACCTGAGAGGTGACACCACCTGCCTCTCTGAGTGTGCTAGGACCCCCACCCACCCCATTAGTTATTTCCCCATGTTACACAATTGGGGAACACTCAGTACATTTCTCTGCAGGACTCATCACAGGATGTACACCTTGAACTCATCAGCCTGGTGAGGTCTATTCCTTCTGTCTGATGTATGAAACTATCTTATCACTGCCTGAACCATGGAGTGGATGTTTGAGATTTTCCTTCTCTTTCCTTCTGCTTTCTTTAAAATTCTGTTATCCTCTCGAATTTGCTCCCTACCCCTAATCGGCAGGCTAGCCCTGCCCATTTCTACTTCAAGACCCATCTCTAGAGACCCCAGTGGTTTAGAGCTCTGCCTCCCATACTAATGGGAAAATAGGAAGGTTTCCACCAAACAAATGGAAAGGATGCTTTCACATTGAGACAGCCAACTCCAGAACCATCTACCTGGCATGGGTGATGCATCTGCTGTTCTTTACTCATCACACATAGCGACATGTTCTAACTGAGTGTGAGCATGCTTCAGGGAAAGACAGCATGACAGAGATAATGTATTGAAAAGGCCTAGATTATTCTCGGGTACAGGTGGCAATACTTACATATGGGTCAATAATGTTATCACTGTGAGAATCTGGTACTATCTATAGAAAACAGAGAAAGACCGAGTGACAATATTGAATATGAGTTTTCATTAACCACACATTTGAGCATATTTTTTATGCAAAGGATTCATGCCTTCCCTTTGCTTTACATCTCCTTTTGTGAGTCTATATATCTAATTGGAGAATAAAAAACATTAAATTATGTGTCAGTGATGGTTTGGCCCAAAGCAAATTTCATTCTGTGGATCTTAGATCCAAGGTGGCTTTTGTGAAGCCATGTAGTGAGGAAGGCTGGCCCTGGTTTTCACAGATGGAGTGGGAACTTAAATGAGAGACTCAAACTGAGGACTCATCGCCCACAGCCCCCAGTGACCTCAGGGCCCAGAGTCCTGGGTGCCAAAGAAATGTTTCTGCAGACTCCACGGCCTTCTGAAGGTCTCCTGGGATACAGCACTAAAGATAAAATGGGTAAAAAGTCCCAGTTCTGCATCTTTTCTTGAAGGTGAGTACCTCTCCACTGTCTCCTGAATCCCAAGGGCTTGCATTGACCTTGGGTATCTGTGAAATGACTGGGCCTCCTTTCAGCCTGGGGCAATGACTACCTCAGCTCTTACCTCCAGCTGGGGCAGAGAGGCCATAGAGAAACCACCCAGTGGACCCAAGGCATAATGATCAAAGAGGTGGCCATATAACTGCCTGCATCTCTGGGTGTCCTAGAACCCCACCCCACCCCATGAGTTATTCTTCCATGCTAGACAATGAAGTTGAAACAATCATATAAGGTCAGCTCTGTCTCATTATCTATTTTAAAGGATTAGTCTCACCTCTATCTCTTATGTTTTAATGCTTAAAGAAGTTCTGGTCTCTGACACTGCAATGTTTGAAAGCAGCAGGTGCAAAAATCCCCATATTATAAATCAAATTTTACTAGAATTAATGAAGTTAGGAGCCACAGAATAAGGCCAGAGAAATGGAAAATCAACAATATTATAGGTGAGATATAGGCAGAAAGTCATGCGATAATTACCTTTCTTGTTCTCGGCGGGTCTGGTAGAAATCCTTTCTGAAAGAGAAATGAGATTAATGCTGTAAGGAGTCTTTGTGTCCTCTTTGTACTTCTGTACTTTTTCTACTATTTTGAGCTTGGTATTTCCAGTGCCTCCCAGATACATTATTATGCTATTTTATTGGTCCCCAGAGCCTAAGATGGCCTCCTCTGCCCCCCATTCCCCAATTTAAATTACTTTCCTGTGACCATATTACACAGTGGCAACTACTAGTGACAGAGTCAAGGCCACAATTACTGTCTACCTTCAAAGGGAGAAGAGTTCATGCACTTAGGATTTCACTGTGATAAACTGGCCAAGATAACACCGGAGTGGAATGTTAGTCAGTAATAGCATGCATTGTGACCTGCGCAAGGGAAGTCATGATGGTTTTCTGAACATCGATAAAGCTTGGAGTTTGTGAACTATGACACTCCATCCTTAATGGAAGCCCTTTGTCATTAGGATACCTCAATCAGGTCTTTCAGGGTATATCCACCGCAGCGCACACTCAGCCTCCAATTCTTGGACCTTTCATAGTTTCCTTCAATTTCAAATTCCTTGAGGGTGAGCTGCTTCCCATCATTTGTCTTTATACACTTTGCTGTGATTCCTGTGAGACCGGGCAAGACAGGTTGAGTTCCCTTTGTTGCCAGGGAGTGTCCCTGACTGTGAAAACCCTAGAACTTGGCCTCCTACCACCCATTTTGGGCTTAGAATCAACAACCCAGAAGAGCTGAGTTCCCTCTCAGGGGCCCCACAACAACCTGAAGGGCGGTGGTAGAAGGGACTTCCTGCCATGCGTGCACACTTTCCTTTACTGTGCAATGAGAAGGGCAATAATTATTACTAACATTTTCTTTTAAAAGTATTTAATTATATTCAAGAGAGAGAGAGAAAAAAAAGTATGGCTCTTAAAAAAAAAAAGACGAGGATTCTTTCCCATCCCTTCTCTGAGACTCAGGATAGAGCCAGGCTGAATTTCAGAGAGGGTAGATGAGGGCACATAGGTGGCCAAGTGGCAGCTGTCACCACAGCCACATCTGTCTAGTCTTGTGCAATGTTGATAATCCAGTTAATGGCAGCAATTATTTCTCATATTTTGGATTCATGGCTATTTTATGTGGAAAGTAATTATGGAAATGTTATGTGGTAGGAAAAGTTAAATTACTCATATGCAATATAGTCATAGGGCACACATTTATACTTGTTGATGTCTAAAGAACTCTATTTTGGGAGGGGGAATCAATCCTGGCTGCCAAACATTTGTGCTGTACTTTAACAATTATAATTTTCAAGTTATTTTATATCTGTTATTCCATTTTTCCTCTCATAATAATATGGTGAAGCAAGTTTTATTACTATTCCCATTTTGTAGAGGAGGAGTTTAGGATGAGAGAGAATGGCTTGGTCCAGTTGCAACAGACACTCTTGATATAGCTGAAACTCCAAGCCAGGTATCCTGATTCTAAAACCTGTGCTCCTGGCCAGCATAAGGTGGTACAGGTGCCCTAACCAGTTTGGCTCGGTGGGTAGAGCATCGGCCTGCCGACTGAAAGGTCCCAGGTTCGATTCCGGCCAAGGGCATGTACCTTGGTTGTGGGCACATCCCCAGTAGGAGGTGTGCAGGAGGCAGCTGATCGATGTTCCTATCTCACTGATGTTTTTAACTCTCTATCCCTCTCCCTTCCGCTCTGTGAAAAATCAATAAAATATATTTTTTAAAAAAGGTGGTACAGGTGTTGCAGGGAATGAGACTGTGAAATTGTTGTTGTATTTCTCAAATGTGTACATTTCTACCCTGATATTGAAGCACTTGTTCTTGGGTTGGGTGGTGGATGGGCATTATAGGGACCTTTTCCTTGGGGGGAAAGGAAAGATAGCCTGGTAGGCTAATGTTTATGAATTTTAAAAGTGAGGAAATGTCATCTTTCCTCCAGTCTATTTGAGATGCTGTGCAGGAAAGATCTAAGAGAACAAACCTGAGACAACTACCTTTAGAAATGTCTGCTTCCAAGGCTGATCCTTGGCTGACATCTGAAAGCCTGGATTTTGGGAGGGGTCCCACCGTTCCCATGGGGCATGTGCTGAACACTTGCTTTCTTTCTGGACATCTGGAATTTTGGCAGATGCGAGGTAAAGTGTACCTATGTGGCTAAGTCCTGATAAAAACCCTGTGACTCCTAGGCCAGGGCAGCTTCCCTGATAGACAACATCTCACATGTGTTGTTATGAGTTGCTGCTGGAGAATTAAATGTGTCCTGTATGACTCCACTGGGAGAGGACCTTTGGAAACTGGCACTATTGATTTTGGACTTTGTCCCATGTGCTTTTGCCTTTGCTGATTTTGCTTTGTGTCAACTTAATAAATCATAGCAATGAGTTAGACTATATGCTGAGTCCTGTGAGTCCTCTTAGTAAATCACCAAGAGTTGGGATGGTCTCGGGGACCCTGACACAGGTGTCTAGCCCCTGAACAATATAATATCCACATGGATAGTTTCCAGTTGAAAAGCGTAGAAGACCAGGAAACTTACCTTGTTTCATTTTCTCTTTATATAATTCCCCCTTTGCTGGACCACAGGTCACGGGAAGTATAGAGCGTTTAAAGTTCATATGTTTATCTCTGGGAATTCTTGGACCTGCAAGGAAGCATTATTATTATTATTATTATTTTCATTCCACTTTCTTCTAACTGTGCCCTCTTTCTTCTCACCCATCTTGAGAGCCTTCTTTTATAAATCAAAATGTAGTGGAGGGAGTTTCCCCATGAACAACGTTTTCCTTTTATGGCAGGTTAGACACACAATGATAATGTCATCCTGCATTTCTGTTCTCTGAAATCCTGCATAATAGCCTCATGTGAAGGACCTGAATTCCCAAGCTTGTTGGCCACAACTACCTATTGCACAATGATTTTTCTCCTGTTTTTAAGGAAGATTTCTAGCCATATTAGTGCTTGGAATTATGTGGATGGAAAGAAACCCCTCATCTTTTAGTTGTCTCCCCATCTGAGGCCCCACTGGGGGAACAGAGAACAGGATGACAGTGGGGAACTTAGCAGGAACAGTGTCTGCCTTCCCTCCTTGCTCTCTGCCTTGTTTCACTTCTCCTTCATGTGAACTTTCTGTATGGCTTTCACTCTGTGAATCAGGGCAGGGTGCTCCTAGAAGAAACTGCAGATTGCCCAGGAAGAGGGCCTCTGTACCTCCTTGGGGTGGGGCACTGGCTCTGATTCTGCTGAAGTAGGGGTTGAAAGTCTTTTAAAAATATATATTTTTATTGATTTCAGAGAAGAAGGGAGAGGGAGAGAGAGGAACATCACTGATGAAAGAGAATCATTGATATTGATAGGCTGCCTCCTGCATGTTCACCACTGAGGATTGAGCTTGCAACCTGGGCATGTAAAATTTAGATACTTAATTACTAAAAGTATATTAATCACTTCTTTTTACCTCTTTTTCTGCTTCTTTTCAAAGGCCTGGTGTTGGCTGCTTTTATCCCTAGGGGGGGAAAATAACATAAATGTCTCTTGTTTATAAAATTGCATTGCAAATAGTAGTGTTTTAGAAAAACACCCCAGCTGTATTTCCAGTCAGAACGTTAGCAATTTAGCAGACCTGGCCCTGCCATGGCCCCTGGGCCCTGGATTCTGTTTGTGGATTCATTACCAAGTTACTTGTTTGCAGTGTTATCTTTCAATCCCTGATGAATTTTGGAATTGACTAAATCTGATATATTCCTCAACAGTTAGTATAATTACATAAAGTGATTAGGGAAATAGGTTTGTTACTTAAAGCAAAGAATATAGCAGGAGAATTTAGATGTTTTGTAATTGAAAATGTATCCATCTTTAAAAATTTTACCTTTTGGTTTGCTTCTTTTCCTTGGGACTCTGTTATTCAGAGACTGGATTCTATCTCTGCCTCTGCTTCTCACTGAAAAAAATAAAAATAAAAACAGACACTGTGAGAAGTCACATTGTATATAATAGTGCTTTTTAAACATTCCCTTTTACTGTAACTTTTCAAGAGCCCAACATATAAAGAAAAATATATAACCCATAGCCTTATATTTACCAAGCCTTAAATGTTTAAGCAAGTTTAATTTTAGATTTCATTTTCTTTACCCTCACATTAATCCTAATTTATTTGTACCGACATTAATTATAAAAAGAATTTAAGACAGAGTTTAATTTGCATCTCAAGGAACACTGAGAATAATAATAATGAGAGATAACAGTTAACACATGCTTATTATGTGCCTTACATGAATATATATATTCATGTATGGAACATAATCCTATCTAATAATAGACAAACATGGTAATTGACCATACCTTTGCTACGCCTCCCATTGGCTAATCAGCACGATATGCAAATTAACCCAACCAAGATGGTGCCGGCAGCCATGCAGCTGAAGCGAGCAGGAGGCTTGCTTGCTCCAGTGATGGAGGAAGCCAAGATTCCCCGCCTGCCACGGCCCAGCTCTGAGCTCGAAAGCAACAAAGTTTCATTTACAGAAGCTAAACAAACCCCAGATACCTGCTTTCAGCAGGCCATGGCCTCAGAGCTGGAGTCAGCAAGAGCCCGGCTCTCAGCTCCAGTGACGGCAACAAAGTTTCAATTATAGAAGGTAAATAAATCCCAGAATAAAAAAAAAAGAAAAAAAGGAGAGGCTGGGAGCTTCAGTCGCTGGCCAGCTTGAAAACAGCACTCAGCCCCTCACCCAGGCTGGCCAGACACCCAAGCGGGACCCCCACCCTTATCCGGGACACCTTTCAGCGCAAACCAGCCGGCCCCCACCCGTGCACCAGGCCTCTATCCTATATAGTAAAGGGGTAATATGCAAACTGACCCTAACAGCAGAAAGACTGGGAATGACTGGTCACTATGACACACACTGAGCACCAGGGGGCAGATGCTCAATGCAGAAGCTAACCTTTGGTGGTCAGTGTGCTCCCACATAGGGGAGCTCTGCTCAGCCACAAGCCAGGCTGATGGCTTCCAGTACTGCGGTGGTGGTGGGAGCCTCTCCTGCCTCCTCAGCAGCGCTAAGGATGTCCCACTGCAGCTTAGGTCTGCTCCCCAGTGGCAAGTGGACATCCCCCGAGGGCTGCCGGGTTGCCAGAGGGATGTCTGATTGGGAGCTTAGGCCCAGTCCCCCGGGGAGCAGGCCTAAACCAGCAGGTGGTCATCCCCAGAGGGTTCCCAGACTGCGAGAGGGCACAGGCCAGGCTGAGGGACCCTCCCCTTCGAGAGCACAAATTTTTGTGCACTGGGACTCTTGAGATATATATATATATATATATATATATTATATATATATTATATATGTGTATATATATATACATATATATATATTTATATATATATATCAAGGTGGCAGAAATACTCAGAAGAAATAGGCAGATTCTTCCTACCTGTTTGATGAAAGAGAAACAAATTATGTGATTTAGGCCACTGTATTTTGAGGTCTCTTTGTTACAATAATTCAATCTGTACTCTAAATAATCTATTAGCTATGAAGTTTGCTTGGTCGGCAAACTGCAGCTCGAGAGCCACATGTGGCTCTTCGGTCCCTTGAGTGTGGCTCTTCCTAAGCCTTAGGAGTACCCTAATTAAGTTAATAACAATGTACCTACCTATATAGTTTAAGTTTAAAAAATTTGGCTCTCAAAAGGAATTTCAATCGTTGTACTGTTGATATTTGGCTCTGTTGACTAATGAGTTTGCCGACCACTGACATAGGCTATTTCGGGGCTATGGCAAAGACAGGATCTGGCAAGAAGACTAGGTCTGTAGTAAGCTCACAGGTGTGAATCCTCACATTTGTTCTTACCTTTTTGGGGACTGGTTTTTTTACTTATGTGCCTTCTCTTTTTTCCTTTAAACAGAAAATAAAATAATCATTTAGAATTATAAATAGAGATTTACAAGTTTTATATGTCAGTAACCTTCAAATATTTTATTTTTGTCTAGTTTTTTTGTTTTGTTTTTTTGTTAATCCTCACCGGAAGATACTTTTCCATTGGTTTTTGGATAGAGTGGAAGGGAGGGGAGAGACAAAGAGAGAGAAACATTGATGTGAGAGAGACACATTGATGAGTTGCTTCCTGCACTAGCCCTGACTGGGTATGGAGCCTGCAACTAAGGTACATGCCCTTGACCGGAAGTGAACCCGAGATCCTTCAGTCCATGGGTTGGCACTCTGCCAAACTGGCTTCACTCAACTTTTGTGGGGCTAAATCTCCAGGTACCAATACACCATCTTGGTTGCCATCACACTGAAAACAATAATAGCAACAAAAACAACCTACCTTTAC
The DNA here is from genome assembly GCF_014108235.1 of Myotis myotis. NCBI lineage: Eukaryota > Metazoa > Chordata > Mammalia > Chiroptera > Vespertilionidae > Myotis > Myotis myotis. The sequence goes on along the minus strand of NW_023416390.1, from coordinate 30,528,354 downwards.
ACAGTACCAGTTGTTTACAGTATGCTTTTGCATAGTCATATGAGGTTTCCTCATTTACAATAAGGAAAACGTAAGAGCAGCTGAAATCAGGAAGAGGCTGACAGCAAATAAAAGGGAATGTCAAGGAGATCAAGGAACAACAGATCTCAGACATCACCAGCAAAGTGTACATCCTGGACTTCAGAGGCTTGCCTTGAAAGCTAGCAGAGGTTGGTTCATGAGATTTAAGAAAGGAAGCCATCTCCATAACATATCAGTGCAAGGTGAAGCAACAAATGCTGATGAAGAAGCTGCAGGAAGTTATCCAGAAGATCTAAGCTAAGATAATGAATGAAGGTGACTACAATAAACAACACATTTTTCAGTATAGAAAAATCAGCTCTATATTGAAAAAAGATTTCATGTAGGACTTTCATAGTTAGAGAAGAGAAGTCAGTGTCTGGCTTCAAAGGATAGGCTGACTCTCCTGTGAGGGATTAGTGCAGCTGTAACTTTAAGCTGAAGCCAGTGCTCATTTACCATCTTGAAAAGACCAGGGCCCTTAAGAATTATGCTAAATCTACTCTGCTGTGCTCTATAAATGCAACAAAATAGCCTGGATGACAGCATATTTGGCTACAACATGGTTTACTGAATATTCTAAGTCTACCATTGAGGCCTACTGCTCAGAAAAAAATTCCTTTTAAAATATTACTGTTCATCAATAAGGCACTTGGTCACATCACCCAAGAGTGCTGATGGAGATGTACAATGACATTAATGTTGCTTTCATGCCTAAAACAATATCTATTTTGCAGCACATGGATTAAGGAGTAATTTTGACTTCCAAGTTTTATTATTTAAGAAATACATTTCATACGACTATAGCTGGCATAGATGATTATTCCTCTGATGAAATAATCATCTATGGCAGCTATATAAAAGTAAATCTTCTGGAAAGGATTCAGCATTATAGATGCCATTAATAACATTCTTGATTCATGGGAAGAGATCAAAATATCAACATTAACAGGGAATTTAGAAGAAGTTGACTCCAACCATCATGGATGACTTTGAGGAGTTCAAGACTTCAGTGAATGAAGTAATATCAGATGTGGTGGAAATAGCAAGAGAACTAGAAATAGAAGTGGAATCTTAAGATGTGACTGAATTGCTGCAATCTCATGGTAATTTTTGTTGTTGTTAATCCTCACTTGAGGTTATTTTCCCATTGATTTTTTTTTTTTTTTTTGAGAGAGAGTGGAAGGGAGAGTGAGAGACAGAGAAGAAACATTGATGTGAGAGAGACACATTGATTAGTTGCCTCCTGCACACACACCAACCAGGCCTGGGGAACCTACAACCCAGGTACGTGCCCTTGACCGGAATCAAACCCAGGACCCTTTAATCCACAGTCCAGTGCTCTATCCACTGAACCAAACCAGCGAGAACTCATGATAAATCTTCAACAGATGAGGAACTGCTTCTTATGGATGAGCAAAGAAAAGTGGTTCCTTGAGTTGGAATCTACTCCTGGGGAAGAAGCTGTGAAAATTTTTGAAGTACAATAAAAGGTTTCAATAGTAAAAGAAATTAGTTGATAAGGCAGTGGCAAAGTTTGAGAGAATTGAATCCAATTTTGAAAGAAGTTCTACTGTGGGTAAAATGGCATCAGACAACATCATATCATATAGAGAAATAATTTATAAAAGGAAGATTCAATAATTTCATGGTTGTCTTATTTTTTAAAATTGCTACAGTCATTCCAGCCTTCTGCAACCACCACCCTAATCCAGTGATGGCGAACCTTTTGAGCTCAGCGTGTCAGCATTTTGAAAAACCCTAACTTAACTCTGGTGCCGTGTCACATATAGAAATTTTTTGATATTTGCAGCCATAGTAAAACAAAGATTTATATTTTTGATATTTATTTTATATATTTAAATGCCATTTAACAAAGAAAAATCAACCAAAAAAATGAGTTCACGTGTCACCTCTGACACGCGTGTCATAGGTTTGCCATCACTGTCCTAATCAGTTAGCAGCCCCAACACTGAGGCAGCACCCTCCACCTGCAAAAAGATTATGACTCTCTGATGGCCCAGATAATGGGTAGCATTTTTTAGCAATAAAATATTATTTAAAAAAAATATTTTTGCCCTAGTTGGTTTGGCTCAGTGGATAGAGTGTTGGCCTGCAGACTGAAAGGTCCTGGGTTTGATTCCAATCTATGGCACATGCCCGGATTGTGGGCTCGATCCCCGGTGGGTGGCATGCAGAAGGCAGCCAGTCAATGATTCTCTCTCATTGATGTTTCTATCTCCCTATCCCTCTCCCTTCATCTCTGAAATAAATAAAAATATATTTTAAAAAATTCACTCCCAGTAAGTCATCAAGATGGTGGGACCTCTGGATCAACTTTCTTTTCTGTAAGTCCTTCAATCAAGGGACAAAAACTAGTAGATAGATAAGTAAAGACACTGTGTGATCAAAGAGATGATTGAAACCACGATGTAATAGTGGATTGAATATTTAATGATTCCCATCTCACATATACCAAAGAAGCAAAACTCAGGGATTATAGATTCATACATGAAAAATGATCAAATATTTAAAACACCCTAGAATTAAATATAGAATAATACTTTTAAAATCTTAAGCTAGAAATGACTGTTGTAAATATGATAGTATTAAAAAGAAAAATATGAGAAATTTGACTACCTACAAATTTATAACTTCTACCAGGCAAGATTATATTAATAAATAAAAAACAAAAACAAGTGGGACAACATACCAGCAACATTTATGACGAATGTTTAATATATATTATATAGGAATTTCTGTATTAATTCAGCATAGCAAGAAGACAAACACCATAACAGAAAGCACTGACATAACATTTCATGACAAAGAGTTCCACAAAGAAGTAAAACAAATGACTAAAAAAATAAAAAATGCTCACCCGCAAAAATGAAAGTATTGCATGTTAAAGCACTTAAATAAGACTTATTATAGTTATTAAAAATATTAAATGTTTTTATTGTTTATGTATTACATATTAATTTTAAAAAGCAGGAAAAGGAGAGGTATGGATAAATTAACCTATTTGGCAAATAAAACTATATTCCAAAATGTACTAATTCCTGCATAGAGAAATTCTGGAAAGATATACACTAATTTTTATAAACCACATACTTCAAAATCAGAATAAAACCATATACTTCAAAATCAGAATAAAAACCAACATGAAGACATGAGCATTTTGAAAAAAACATAGTTACTTTAAAAGGCATTTTGTTTTTTGCCTTATGAAAGGTATCCTATCTAATAAAGGGGGAATATGCTAATTGACCCTCATGCTGTCACAAAGATGGCAGTGCCCACAACCAACAAGGAGGAAAATATGCTAATTGACTGCCCTGCCCTCAAAGATGGCGGTGCCCACAGCCACAAGATGGTGGCACCCAGTCCTCTCAGACCTGCTGGGGTGGCAGGTGCGCGGCAAGGCTGGGCCAGCCCCGTGTGCCTGCCTTTGGAGTCCCCAGTCCCCTCAGCCCCCCAGCAGCCCAGAGCTGTCCTGAGGTGCAGGCAAACCTTGGATGGTGTCTTTCCAGCTGCCCAGGGCTGGCCCAAGGTGCAGGCAAGCCTCAGATGGTGGCTTCCCAGTCGCCCAGGGCCGCCCGAGGCTCAGGTAACCAGGGCTGGCTGAGGCTTGCACTGCTGGCAGTGGCAGCAGCAGAGGTTTGATGGGGCGTTGCCTTCCCCTGATCCCTGGTTCACCTCCTGTCCCTGATGGCTCCCAGACAGTGAGAGGGGGCAGGCTGGGCTCAAGTACAACCCCTCCAGTGCATCAATTTTCATGCACTAGGCTCTAGTAGAAAATTATGATAATAAATGTTAGCATTAAAAACCAGTTAATTTGTAACATAAAAATCAAGTAAATTCTTATTCACTCTTACTTGGTTTCCCACTGTGTTTTTCCAAAATAGAACTGCTTCCAATATCCATAGTATCTAGAAAGTAACAGGTGGTGGTCAGAGAACTGTAATTTATAAATAAAAATTACAAATCTTATGACAATTCACATTGTGGAAAGCTTGAGTTTATAAGGATGTCTGAGTATATAAATGAATTAAACATATAAATTGATATCTAAAGTCTTTTTTTTAAATTTATTGCTTAAAGTATTACAAAGGGTATTACATATGTGTCCATTTTATCCCCCCGCCCTAGACAGTCCCCTAGCCTCCCCTATCCCCCAATGTCTTATGTCCACTGGTTATGCTTATATGCATGCATACAAGTCCTTTAGTTGATATCTAAAGTCTTGATTTCTCTGAGACTTTGAAAAAAAACCCTCTTCACGACTTATATGCATCAGTTTCCTCATTTATGAAATGGGTAGGTAACAAAGTTATCCTGTTCAGGCTTTAGGTTAAAAAAATGTTTTTATTGATTTTAGAGAGAGAGAAAGGGAGAAGGATAGAGAGATAGAAGCATTGGTGAGGGAGAGACATCGATCGGCTGCCTCCTGCACGCCCTGGACTGAGGATTAAGCCTGCAATTGGACTTGTGATGGAATCGGGACCTCATGGTTCATTGGTCGATGCTTAACCAGCCATTCCAGCCGGGCAGGCTTTGGATTTCTTAATGAATATTAAATAAGATATTATTTGCAAAAGTTAATGAGAAATCACTATATAAATCAATAGTATGCTGGAGGGCAGCCTTTAAAACTATATGTTGGTTTTAAGATTAGTTATCTGAGGTCTTTTTCCTGACAAGTAACAGGACCATTTTTATGTCTTTTGAGGTTTTTTTCAAGGTTGTGACCAAGTGACACTATTATCTACCAACAGAATACTTGGCTTTCTTTGCTCCATGAAGAAGTGTGGAAGTAACTATATAAATCCAACACTTTGGTATTGATACACTAATATAGTACACCAGATACTGTTTTTTTTTTTTTTTTTAAATCAGTGTATTTTTAGTATATAAATCCATGTAAAATCAATGGGACCCATTTTGTGATCATGATCTGCTGCCTTCCTGCTGTTCTCAAAATCGTCAAGTCAAGCAAATGTAGAGAATGAGATTCTCACATGGATTGGACCCCTTCCTTATCAAAGTGTCCTCAGAGTCAAGGGCAGCAGGAAACAGGTACTCTGATTTCAGACTCCTGACATCCTGCAGCCTGGGTCCTGTGACTCTCACCTTCATAACTGACCTACTCCCTGCTAAGATACCTCATGTTGTCCTTGAGCCCTGATCACCTATCACTGACATACCAAGGGTCTGTAGTATCTGCTGAGTCACCTCCACGCCAAGATCCACAGGTGGCCTTACCCATCATTTCAGATGTTTGGCTACATTCAGACCTTGCTTCTTGGCCTCTTGGCACAACACTTGGTGAACACACGACACAAGAACACTTCTGATTTCCAAGTCCTTGGAGCTCTGCTCCTATTTTATGACTTGTAAAAAACTTTAATTTGAAATTTTAATTTGCACCCCTGGCCTTGAATCATCCTCCTTTCCCACTACATCAAAGAATGGCTCTACCTCTGAAATATCTTTGTCTATTGTTTTTCCTCATTATCTCTGTCCCTTCCTTTCAATCTTTTTTTTTCTTCGATTTTCTTTGCCTCAAATCTGCATCTTTGGCTTTCCATTTTTTTATGTGCTTCTCCCATCCATTCCTTAATGACATTTTTTACAAATATTTGTATTCATTTTTATGTGATGTTATTCTTTTCCAGAAATACTATTACATTTATATGTCTATACACACATATATAAAATTAAATTATTAAAACAGTTTTTGTAAATATTCCATATAGATACTCTAATAAACTAACTTTGGCCAGACAAATTTCCAAATGTTGGAATACAGAGAGTAAACAATTATTTTCATTTGCTCAGCACATTTGTTAAGCTTCTGTTTTGTGCCAGGTGCTGAGGCGAACACTGATAACAGTGCAGGACATATGACTACTGAAGTGTCAGTGCTTGTCAACTTAAGAGCAACCATGACAATGAAACATAAATAAGTGAATATATTGAGAGTTGAAGAATGTTAGAACACAGATCACACAGAGTACTCTGGAAGGAGGGGAGGGTACAGAAGGAAGAACTAGTCTGAGATAAGGGACTCCTTCCAGAGTATGTATCATGGAAGCAGGAGTTAGCCAGATTATGGAGGAAAGGGACCAAGACAATAGCCCCACGTGGATGGAGAAGCATATGCAAAGGTCTACATTCAGTGATTGCAAGTAACCAAGAGGAGCTTAGGGATGTCTGAACATGAAGTAGGAAAGTTAGTGGCAATGATAACGATGGAGAAAGAGGCAGGAGCCTCAAGGTAGGTGGCTTTGGGGGCCACACAAAGGAAATTTAACTTAATCCTAAAGGAAAGTGAAGGACAATGGATTTTATGTAGGAGATCAGCATGGGCATATTTGAATTTTTGAAAGACCAATTTAGCTAAATAACTTAGAATACATCTGTTGTGAACAAAATTGAAAGCAGGAGGACAAGCAGGAGCCTGTCACTCTAGTTCCAGTGAGAAGTGATAATAGACATTGATTAAAGTGATAGCTTTGATGATGGAGATGCATGGACAGCCTGGAGACATTTAAAAGGAAGAATTAATAGAGTTAGGTCACAGAGTGTCATACTGATGACTCTGAGAATATGAACTTTAAAGAATTGGCAAATTAATAGTGTGTTTTATAGCTGGAGAACACTGGGAGCAGGTGTTGGTTTTAGGGAAAAAAATGATGTGCTCAGTTTTAGAAGAGTTGAATTTCAAATGGAAAGACATCTAAGAGGAGAAGACTAAGGCCTTTAAGACCTTGACCAGAGGTCTTGCTGACAGCTGGATGAATAAGTTTAGAAGCTTAGAAGACAGGGCTGGACTGGACATGTATAGGAACCATTAGGTTATGGATGGTGATTAAAGCCATAAGAATGGGTGAAATGCCTGGTGACATCTCTAGTAATCTGGATGAGTTACACAGACCATTTGGATACCTGGGGACACCTTACTCTGAAAACTTACTGCTGGTGTGAACCACCCCTTGTGCAGACATTGCTTTTGTCTTATGGTCATCTCAGATCCCACAATTTCTCCATCTCTCCCTTCTCTCCCTTTCCCACTGTCCCCACCTTCTCTACCATCTCTCTCTCTTATTTTAACTCTTTCTCTACAGTTCTTTTTGTGCCTCATCTAATTCCTCTCCATTGATTACTCCCTATATACATCTCATTCCCATCTATTTTCTATGCTTCTGCCTCTGGATATGGTTTCACTATTGAAGTAATCCTCTTTCCACTGTCACTTCCCTTTTGTTCTTCTTTGCTTCTTAGGTTCCTTCTCTGTCTCATCTTGATCTTTTTGCTGTTTTTATAATCGCAATCGTTGTCTTCACATTTTCTTCATCAATGTTCTGCTTAGTCTTACAGATTACTACTTTTATCATCACCAAATGCCTGCTCGTTTGACACTGACTTCTCTATTGACCACTATTTCTTTTGCCAATTTCCTCTGATCTTTCTGCATTGCAGGTCTGTCAGTCATGAAATTTCTTACCATACTAGAGGCCCAATGCATGAAATTTGTGCAAGAATAGGCCTTTCTTCCCCCAGCTGCCAGCACCATCTTCCCTCTGGCACCCACATGGGACCTGGGCTTCATCCAGAAGGTCGTCCAGTCTAATTAGTATATTATGCTTTTATTATTATAGATTTCTGGCAAACTTCTGAGACATTATCTTGAAAGTCATCCTACTCTGCCTCACAAAATCCCCATCTGGTGATATTTGGATCCCATGTCCACTTAGAAAACCTTGAAACTTACTCAGATACCTTTTCATTTAATGACCTCAGTCTATCTTTTCCATTCTCCTCACATTATCTACTCATTGTCCCCACCCTCCATTCAGGAGTCCTGCTCCTCTTTCTCTTCGGTTCCCTCAAAGTGGAAGCTGTAGTCATAATCTGTGCTCAAGTCTGTCTGTATATGAGTGTGTGTTCAGTTGTGTGCACATGTGAGGCAATGTTTTTGGGGAGAAGTAGGGAAAAGAAGGAAGTGCTGAAGCGAACATGAGGCTTGCTTGCTCCAGTGATGGAGGAAGCCAAGGTTCCCCGCCTGCTGCGGCCCGGCTCTGAGCCCGAAAGCAACATTTCAATTATAGAAGCTAAACAAACCCCAGATACCTGCTTTCAGCCAGCTGCGGCCTCAGAGCTGGGACTGCCAGTGACAGTAACAATGTTTCAATTATAGAAGGTAAATAAATCTCAGAATAAAAAAAAAGAAATAAAAAAAGAGAGGCTGGGAGCTTCAGTCGCTGGCCAGTCTGAAAACGGCACTCAGCCCCTCACCCAGACTGGCCAGGCACCCCAGTGGGGACCCCCACCCTAAAGGGGGTGTGGCCAGCCTGAAAACAGCCATCAGCCCCTCATCCTGGCTGGCCAGGCACCCCAGTGGGGACCCCCACCCTAAAGGGGGTGTGACCAGCTGCAAACAACCATCAGCCCCTCACCCAGGATGGCCAGGCACCCAAGTGGGACCCCCACCCTGATCCAGGACACCCTTCAGGGCAAACCAGCCGGCCCCCACCTGTGCACCAGACCTCTATCCTATATAGGAAAAGGATAATGTGCAAACTGACCCTAACAGCAGAAGGACTGGGAATGACTGGTCACTATGACACACACACTGACCACCAGGGGGCAGATGCTCAATGCAGGAGCTGCCCCCTGGTGGTCAGTGTGTTCCCACATGGGGGAGCTCTGCTCAGCCACAAGCCAGGCTGATGGCTGCCAGTAGAGCAGTGGTGGTGGGAGCCTCTCCTGCCTCCTCAGCAGCGCTAAGGATGTCAGACTGCAGCTTAGATTTGCTCCCCGGTGGCAAGTGGACATCCCCCGAGGGCTGCCGGGCTGCCAGAGGGATGTCTGATTGGGAGCTTAGGCCCAATCTCCCGGGGAGCAGGCCTAAGCCAGCAGGTGGTCATCCCCTGAGGGGTCCCAGACTGCGAGAGGGCACAGGCCAGGCTGAGGGACCCCCCCTCCCCTGAGTGCACACATTTTTGTGCACCAAGCCTCTAGTAACTGATAAGTAGTATCACAATTGGCTTGTCCACCACAGTCTATCAGGCTGGCATCTCTTCTGGCTCTCTTCCTCTATTCATTTGAAGACAGGACACTGGACACTGACAGGAAGTAAGAAAATAACACACAGTACATGGTGACCAGGAACGCACTTCAATGTGGTTATGCTAGGGAAAAGTACACCTACTCCAATGACTACACCTCACATACAATGGATACCTGTTTCTTTTTCTATCTAGCCATACCACATTTTCTTATTACTTCTTAGTTTTTTTGCTCATTGCTCTGCCTTATACTTTCTATCTCCATCCTGTCAATTTTGTGAGCTTCTCTGTCCTTGATTTCTCTTTTTAAATCAATGACACTGTTAATCTCTGTTTATTTTTATTTCTCTGTCCATTCTTTCTAGTTTTATTATTCTAGGTGTTTTGTATACCATATAGTTGGCTCTATTTCTACCTTTCTGATTCTTTCTGATTTTCATATTTTCTTCTCCATCAAGATATTAATATGTTAATATCTACACCATTATAGGTGGTTATAACAATACATCACACACGTATATATGTATATGTATATATTTATTTATTGTTGTTTGCTAAATAAGTTTTCTTATATCAAGCACTGATACATTCCCTTGTGAATATGCCAAGTCCCTTGTACCTCCTCTTTGGACTTTGATCATATTGAAATAGCCCTTATTTTCCTGCCTGTAACATGCAACACTCATCCTTTTTGACCCTTATAAACTTTTACATCAATTTCCTTATCCTAAAATGGGGATAGAAAGAATTAGCCTGCCTAGCCCTAGCTAGTTTGGCTCAGTGGATAGAGCTTTGGCCCACAGACTGAGGGTTCTGGTTCGATTCCAGTACCTTGGTGTGGGAGGCAACCAATCCGTTTCTCTCTCACATCAATGTTTCTTTCTGTCTCTTCCTCTCTTTCTAAAAACCAAATGGAAAAGTACCCTCAGGTGGGGATTAACAACAACAAAAGAATTAGCCTGCCTAAGTCTTAAAGACTTTGTGATGACTAAGTAAAATCTCATTTGCCAAAGTACTTTAAAATAACACGATATAATCCATTCACATTGTGATGGAAATCTTTTTTTTTTTTTTAAATATATTTTATTGATTTTTTACAGAGAGGAAGGGAGAGAGATAGAGAGTTAGAAACATCGATGAGAAAGAAACATCGATCAGCCGCCTCCTGCACATCTCCTACTGGAGATGTGCTCGCAACCCAGGTACATGCCCTTGACCGGAATCGAACCTGGGTCCTTTCAGTCCACAGGCCGACGCTCTATCTACTGAGCCAAACCGGTTTGGCTGTGATGGAAACCTTTACAAACTATTCTAAGTTTGAGAGTGGTTGATCTGAAGCTTTTATTTCTGTCTATAATTACATAGCAGGGCCAGTTGTCTTTTACCGTTACAAATGATATTAATGTGAACCAATATAATCTATGATCTTAATGGGCAACATAGCAAGTATTTAAAAAGGTGTTATCATTTTTCTATTTATTTCTTTTAAAACAGCAATGTATAATTATATACATTTAATCAATAGGACTCATCCTGTTTAACATGAGCTTGTAATAATTTCCTGCCTCCTCCCATTTTCTAAAATGCTGAAAGGAGTTGCCAGGATTAACTGGGTATAAGTTCTTCAAGATGCTCAGAGAAAAATGCATCTGGAAACAGTAGCTTTAATTTCAGATTCCTGACATTCGAAGACCAAGGCTTGGCATCTTAATCTTCGTTACCTGACCCATTTCTGAGGGCTGAACTAGAAGTTTCCTGAGGCTCTTCTCCATTACTCAATTCTGAAGAGTCACCACTGCTGATCCCTGCAGAAAAAAATAAAATTCTGTAACAGTCCCAGTCTGCGTCCTAGGAACCAACCCAGCATGGGATCTTCAAAAGAAAAATTGGAAAGAGAAAGCTTGTGTAAGAGGGGTAGGAACATTCGTACTGCCAGGCCACCCTGTGGCTCCATCTGACCTGTTGGTCAAGGTAGCTCTGTGAGCCATCCCCAAAGTCAGGGACAATTTTGCCATGGAAGGCACTTCCTTTAGTCATCATTTCTTAACCTTCCACTTATCTGTAGATACTTCTACTTCTACTCTGTTTTTTTCCAGGGGAACCATGGAAGCAACATTTTCTAGAAGTCAGGGCCTCTATCAGCCGCGTCCTCAATGATCTTGTGGAGCAGAGTATCCCTCCACCTCAGAACTACTTTGTCCTTTATTTGAGTGAAGAACATAAACTTGCGTTGGTCGTAATGCCATTAAACTTTTATACCAATTAGCTCAGCCCACCCAATGCAAAATGTATCAGGCGTATCACCTAAAACCCTAATAACTTTTTTAAATGTAAAGGATATAACAAAAAATTGGCTGAAGCTTTTGTAGCAAAGAAAACAATTTGTTACATCAAGAGTTTTGATTGTTCTTACGTCTTTTCTTATTGCTCATCTTCAGAGTAGATTGGTTTCCAATATCTGGAGAATCTAGGAGATAAGGGAAGACACAACTAGTACTCCATAACGAAAAGAGTTAAATCTTAGGACTCTTCACATTGTAGAAGGCTTTGGAACATAAAGATGGGATGATTTTTATTTCTGTTTCTTCCCATCTAAAGGAAAGAGATCAATACCAAGTGGAGCAAAGACCCACATCCTTTAGCCCATATGCAAAATTAGTGTTAGAAAACCAACAGAGACCAACCGAAGGACTTGTATGCATGCATGTAAGCATAACCAATGGACACAAGACACTGGGGGCTAGGGGAGGCCAGGGGAAGGTCAAGGGGAGAAAAAAAAGGAGACATAAGTAATACTCTTTGTAATACTTTAAGCAATAAAACAAAATTAAAAAAAAAGAAAACCAACATTTTTTCATAGGCTGGCAGCTAACTAATTTGGCAGTGAATCTGGACTTAGCTACCATGAGTCTATGTAAACTATTTATCACATTTGTGATTCCCCATAATTGTGAAGCTATTTCAAAAACTATCACTCTGTAGGCCAATGTCATATTGGGGGTCATTGGACAAAAGTTGTAAATGGGATTTGATGGTAATAACCAGAAGCTGTTCCTTCTGTCAATAGAGAGTATGACCAGAGTCCATTGAGGTTGAACAAGTTTATGACAAAACTGAACAGTAGCTGCCTGTCCCACTTTCTCTGCTCTGTGCAGAATAGCTGGTGAGTATGGGAACATCACAATGTGATCCACCACACTTGGGGATGAGGACAGGTCTGAGAACATGGAATAAGATTCACTGCCATCCAACAAGAGCCATCCTTTTTGGTTAAGCCAGAATTATAATGTTTCCTTTCTTTGCAGTTTTTAAAGTGGCCACATGAGACCAAGGCAGGAATGGGCTCCCTGGGCCATGGTGTGAGCTCAGAGAAACAGGAACCATGAGCTCAGACTCCTGATGTCCTGGAGCCCAGCAATGGCAGTCCTCACCCTCCTCATCAGGATCACTTCTCATTGTATAACCCCTGATTGCCGGGGGCGTCTCATCTTCACTGGACTCAGAACACTCTTCATGATTTCTCCCTGAAGAAGAAGCAAATGTCCCTTTGAACAACCCAATGTATGAAAAGGAGCCTAGAGAGGAAAAACCTGGGAAGCTCTGGAAACCTAGGCAAGAATGACCCTCCCTGAGACCTCCATCACCTGCCTTTTGCATTCATGTGACCTGTAGGTCAGTATTTTATCCCCCTTCTCCCCTGAGCCTGGGACTAAGCTATTTCATCCCAGTGGGCATCTCTGCTTTCTCTTGACCCTCTGTTTTTTTTATACTGAATTTGATTTCTTCTTTTACTTGTGTCTTTATGAATTTGTTGTTGCTTTTTATCTATGTTCACATTTATTTTTAGCTCTGCTCCTCTTTCAGGGCTGTCTTGGAAATCTGGTATTGAAGAAGGCAGATCTCCCCATGGCTGCTTTCCAGAATGACTTTGTGAAATAGAGCCCCACCTGCACACCGTCTAATACTCCTAGGAATGCTTACTTGAGAAAAAATTCAAATTCTACTGTGTTTGAGTCTTTGACTCTTTGTGTTTATATGTTATAGTCATTAGCCTAACTTATACAAAAGTTAAAATCAAAACCAGCTAAAATTAAAGCAAATTTATATTTTACTTTGAAGGACATAAAAAAGTTAGAATAGATATTTGGTAGAAAATACTGTTCATTTATAACTATGAAGAATTTTTATTTACTCTTACCATTTTCCCAAAGTCTTTTCCTGCATGTGGGTGATGTTCTCAAATCCAGGGGCTCTGTAAAGTAGGAGGGAAGAAACAGCTATTTGTACAACAAAGTCTTACAAATTCTATGATAAGTCACATAGCAGATAGGATTTATGATAATATTGATGTTGAGATGATCATTTTTCTCTTTTCTTCAACTGAATCAAGTTCTGGTGCCCAGGGTCATAATGCTAGGCTCTCCCTTTGACACTCCATGTGAATTTATAACCGACCCTTACACTTTCTATCTCCAGTTTTCTCATCTATAATGTGGAGATAACTTAGTTACTCTATCTCCGAGTTAAAATATTTGTGAAAACAAAACAAATCTTTATTCATAAAAGCCCTGTGAAAAATCACAATGTAAGTCCACCACTTAACTATCATTTGGGTATGAGAGTAATTGGGCTGAAGCTATTTTTATGTCAATAATTAAGTAGCAGCACAAATTATTCTTTGAAGACTTTCTAAGTTGGGGACTAATGACAATATTGTCAACTAATACAGAAATGCTGTGCTTACTATGCTCTGTAGAATATAAAGCATGTTGGTAAAGACTACCTATATTATTTCAATTCTTCAGCACTAATGGATATGATAGTGTGTAGTAAAAAAGACAGTCATTTGCTAGTGTATTATTTCTACCTTTTCAATATATCAATTGATTGGGCTCATCTAGTTAAACAACAGTTTATAATGCCTTTTTGCCCTCTTTCATATTCCAAAGGGTCAAAGAAGTTAAAAGCAGAAAATTGTGCCCTGGAAGTAATAGAATCAATGCATACAGAGAATGTCAGAATAAGATTTATTAGGAAATAGAGCTCTGGGTTTAGACTCTGGATATTTTTCATCCAGGAATGCAATCCTAATATTCTTAAATGTGGTGCAATCTCAGGTGCTGAGCAGGTGGCTTCTTGGATCTCTCCTTCCTCATTTGATTCTAAGGAGTCAAGGTTACTGATCAGTGCAAAAAAGAATAGGATTCTTTAGATGTCTCAGTATGTGACCAAGAAACTGGTTCAGCAGGAAATTTTCTAGTACAGTGGTCGGCAAACTGTGGCTTCTTGAGTGTGGCTCTTCCACAAAATACCACGTGCGGGCGCGCACGTACAGTGCAATTGAAACTTCGTGGCCACACTCAAGGGGCCAAAGAGCCACATGTGGCTTGCGAGCCGCAGTTTGCCGACCACTGCTCTAATACAACTTGAAAAATCTTGAAAACCCATGTATACCATGGCCTACACACAGGCCCACCTAGTCTGTCCCTCTATGTCACCTGCCTTGTAGGTTAGTGATGCTCCATTCCTTGTCCTTAGAACAGAGACAAGTCACTAGCAAAGAGACCCTCTGCTCTGTTTGAACCTTACTTTCCTACACCTCTCTCCTGCCTCTTACCCCTTCTCTTGTCATTTCACACTTCCTTTGTTTGTTGTTTCTTTGTGGGGAGAGCTTGGAAATCTTGTGCTAAAGGTAAAGAGCCTCCAGTACACCAACTTGAACTGTTTACAGGGCTGAGAAATAATGTTCTCTTGTGTCTGAGACATAGACCTATATCGAAATGGCCTTTTAGAGCAGTTTGCTTACACTAACACATAAGTTAGAACGCATACTCCCTGAAAACTGAAGTACATTTACATTTTACTTTGATAGATCTAGTGATCAGTGGAATGAACATATTATTTGAAATACTGATCGTTTGTAACCTCAAGACCAGGTAACATTTTTATTTGTTCTTAGATCTTTTCCTAGTGTGTTTTCCTAAATGCTCTCTGAGAAAGTAGGAAGGGAAAACCAACCACCAGTCTGTGCGCTAAATAGCTGTAGTTTGTGACCAGTTGTGCTGCTCATGGGATTGAGGAAACAACATTTTGTTTACCATTTCGAGCTCTAATTTACAAAGGAAATAACACAGAATCCAGTAGCCTTGTCTTTCCCTTAATTTTCATGAGGCTTTGTAGATGATCCCGAAAGGTTTATGTGATTGCATTTTCTCATTCAGAAACAAGGATAATAGTGTCCTTCCTGCTTAATCCTCAAGGTTGTTATAAAGGAAAAACTAAGAATATATTTGCAAAGGTCCTTTGAAAAATCACTCTATATATCATGAGTTGCTGAAAAACTCTAAAAAACACCACTTTGGGTTTCAGAATACTTTACTTGAAGTATTTATTTCTGCTAACACTAGAGAGTTGGATGAATTACCTTCAGACATGATTCAAAGTTTGTAATCAGATGACAACATGACTGTCCAATTAAGAAATATGAGGTTTTTCTTCTCTATAGAAATTACTGTAGAAATCCAGCACTTTATAGTCATAACAACTAGTTAGTGCTAGCTTATTTCTACTGTACTATCAACATAGAGTACATATGTTGACTATTAGGACCCATCAATAGATGTCATCCTCAAAAAATGTATATGTATATTTAATAATTATATATATCTAACTATTTTTTATCTTCCTGCATTTCCCAAAAAGGTCAAGGTAAAATGAATGCAGAGAATGGGAATGCAGGATAAACTGGATCCGTGGTACAGAATAAATCAGAACTGATGCCTCAGGAAACAGTAGCACTTAATTGAGGTTCCTGCAGCCCCAGCCTTGAGCTCCCACCTCCTTACCAGGCCTCCTTCTTTGTTCCGAGGTAGAGGCTTTGGGAGACTCATCTTCATCACTGCTGATCACTGCACAGAGAGAAAAACCCTTAGTGTCTCAGGATGGGGCCAAGGAGCCCATGGACAGAAAACCCCATAACGAGAAGCTAAGTTAACTCAGGTCTCCCTGGTCTGTAC
This sequence comes from Myotis myotis, assembly GCF_014108235.1. Taxonomy (NCBI): domain Eukaryota; kingdom Metazoa; phylum Chordata; class Mammalia; order Chiroptera; family Vespertilionidae; genus Myotis; species Myotis myotis. Next base: position 30,512,204 of record NW_023416390.1, on the reverse strand, counting down.
CCAAATGTGCGACCTGCAGGTTGCTCCAAGTCCTACCCAGAAGGTGGTGAAATTCATGCACAGAGACCAGCTTTGCCCATCCTGCAGCACACTTCTTCCCCCCACCCTTACTCTATCTCCTACCTCCATCCTCAGTCTACCTTCAATCCCCACCCTTATTCCACCTCTCTTTCATTCTTCCTCTTGGCTCAGCCCATTTCCCTTAATTATGCCTGTCTTTCTGGGGATGGTATCTCTTTATACCTCTTCTTTTCTTCATGCATTTTTTTCTCATTTCCTCTTAGAAGTACTTGGCTCTGATTATTTTTTTCTTTTTAAAAATCTTTTGTTTTCTCTTTTCTTCATCTCCTACCACCATACATTACTCTCTTATTTTAGAAATAGTTTCTCAGACATCAATTCTTATATCTGCAATTTCAGTTTTTTGGCATTTTTTTTTCAATTCCTAGGAACCCTTTTCTGCTAAAAATCACTGCTAAGGTGCTGGTTCCCTCTTCTCCTGCCTCGGTCCAAGGTCACCTGAATCTCCTCGGTGGACCCTGGTGACATGTGCCAGACCCTTACAGTATTTGGGATTCATATCACACATTCTTTCAGTCAGTCTTACCTATTACGTTAGATATTTGGGTTTCCTTTTCAGCATTTGTATTAAAAAATGGCTTTTCCTTCTTTATATCTACCAGACGTACAGAACAGGAATTTATTTGGATTCCATGGTTGGGTAGTTCTGCTCCTGAACAAAATTATAATAAATGAAGAATTTTATTTGTCTCCCACAAAGGGAGAGAGCACCCTCACTACAATCAACAATCCCTTCTCCCTGTAATTCCACCCTAGGGAAAGTTACCTCCATCCCTCTCCTTTCAGCTGCTCAACTCTGTCTTTCCTTTATGCATCTCTTAACTATCATTGTTTTTTGTTTTTACTCACTCTTCTCATTATTTGATGACGATGATTTTTTATTTTCTTTTTTAAAAATAAGAATAATAATCGCTGTAAACATACATGGATAAAAATGGATAAATCATGTATTTTGAATTATTATAGAGCAGCGGTTCTCAACCTGTGGGTGGTGACCCCTTTGGGGGTTGAATGACCCTTTCACAGAGGTCACCTAAGACCATTGGAAAACACATATATAATTACATATTGTTTTTGTGATTAATCACTATGCTTTAATTATGTTCAATTTGTAACAATGAAATTGGGGGTCACCACAACATGAGGAACTGTATTAAAGGGTCGCGGCATTAGGAAGGTTGAGAACCACTGTTATAGAGGAAGCATATCTGAGTAACCATAACTTTGGTCAAGTAATAGAAGATTGACAACACCCCAGAAGCCTCTTAGTGATGACTGTCACTAACTGTTCCCACCAATCTTGCTTAAGTTAACCATCACTTTGACTTTCAATATCACAGATAATTAAGTTTGTCAGTTCTATATTTTATATAAATTTGTATAAATGGAACCATGTCTTCTTTATGTCTCTGCTTCTCTGCCATTTAGTTGTGGGGATTTGACTTATTTTTTCAACATTATGTGTGTTAAAGTCATTTGTATTTACTTTGCACATTTATTTTCACTGCTGTATAGTATTCCATAATATAAGTTATCCATTAAAAAATAAAACCATTAAAAGATTATACCAAACTGTTATCCAAAAACATGTGTAAAGGCAGAGATTTAGTTGTGAGAGCTTGGCAAATTCAAGTAACTAAAAGGAGTTTTTTTCAATGGGAAGGTGGCATGAAGGAAGGGGAAATATGAAGCTGTGGTAGGCGTCCTTTAATCCCCACAGCATGCAGTGTTGACCTAATACTGAGGGCCACAAGATGGTATTGGGTTTTAAACAGTAGAGCCATAAGACCTTGTTTGAATTTTTGAAAGGTCCATTGAGCTGAAGTGTGAAGAATGGATCTGAAAGGAGCAAGATAGGAAAAAGGAGCCCAGCAGGAGACTGTTCCTATACTGAAGTGAGAAGTGAAGGGGTCTGGATTAGAGTAGAGGAGATTTGTAAAAGTTGGAATTGACAGAAGTGGCAAATAAAATCATGGTTGTTTTTTAATCCACTACATTTTGGAACTGTTTGCCACTTAGCAGTAGAAAACTGATACAGCCTCCAGTAGCGATGTTCATTATATCTTCCCATCAAGAGCTTCAGGCACTTGATCAAATGAGCATAGGTGACAGGTCTGGGCTGGAGATGTGTGTTTGGAAATCAATAGATCATAAATGGTGACTGAAGTCATGGAAATAATTAGATATCTGGAAAGAGGTCATTTTAAAAAATTTATCATTTTAAATTGAATTCATTGGGTTGACACCATACAACCCCACAAAACACTGTCCTCAGAGACAGGATGTATCAGATACTAAACTGATAAAAATAGATACTACACCTGATCTTAGTCAAAAGTCCAAGAAGCAATAGGAGGCCTATTTTTATCTGAGAATGTTCCAGGGCCCTTTTGATCTTTGTGGACACCTTAACTTCTCAATGGTATTGTGAACAGCCCCTTGTGTCTTTTTACCTATGACTGTCTCTCAAATAAAACAATATCTTGATTTGTCTGCTCTCTCTCTTTATTCAGTCATCTCTGAACCAGTTTTTTATTCATTGTTCTTTACTCATTCTTTACATAGTTTCTTTTGTGTCTCCCTCAGTTTTTCTATGTACTGGCATTCATTTCCTTCTGTGTCTTTCTTTGTTCATATTCTTTTCCTTCACATTTTTATGTCTTTCCCTCAGGGCCCAGCAGGGTCTAAGGTGATGCAAATGAGGTGCTCAGGACACAAGAAGGTGCTGAGTGAGATCCCCTTTATCTGTCACCTCAGGTTTCTCTTGCTTCATTCTAGACCTTGCGCTGCTATCCCCTAGCTGATTTTTTAGTTCCTACATTCTCTGTTTGGTTCCTGCTTTCTTCCATTCTATCCCTGGTTTGTAATTGGTAATGGGACCTGTGTATGCCTCTTATGTATCAATTTTGTCTTTTTTTTTTTTTTTTTTTTTTTTTTTTTTTTTTTTTTTTTTTTTTTTTTTTTATTGCTTAAAGTATTACAAAGGGTATTACATATGTGTCCATTTTATCCCCCCGCCCTAGACAATCCCCTAGCCTCCCCTATCCCCCAATGTCTTATGTCCACTGGTTATGCTTCTATGCATGCATACAAGTCCTTTAGTTGATCTCTTACCCCGCTACCTCCTGCCCCGCAACCCTCCCCGGCCTTCCTGCTGCAGTTTGACAATCTGTTTGAGGCAGCTCTGCCTCTGTATCTATTATTGTTCAAAAGTTTATAATGGTCTCTATTATCCATGAATGAGTGAGATCATGTGGTATTTTTCCTTCATTGACTGGCTTATTTCACTTAGCATAATGCTCTCCAGTTCCATCCATGACGTTGCAAATGGTAAGAGTTCCTTCCTTTTTAGAGCAGCATAGTATTCCATCGTGTAGATGTACCACAGTTTTCTAATCCATTCATCTACTGATGGGCACTTAGGCTGTTTCCAGATCTTAGCTATGGTGAATTGTGCTGCTATGAACATAGGGGTGCATATATCCTTTCTGATTGGTGTTTCCGGTTTCTTGGGATATATTCCTAGAAGTGGGATCACAGGGTCAAATGGGAGTTCCATTTTCAGTTTTTTAAGGAAACTCCATACTGTCTTCCATAGTGGCTGCACCAGTCTGCATTCCCACCAGCAGTGCACAAGTGTTCCTTTTTCTCCACATCCTCTCCAGCACTTGTCGTTTGTTGATTTGTTGATGATAGCCAGTCTGACAGGTGTGAGATGGTACCTCATTGTTGTTTTGATTTGCATCTCTCGGATGATTAGTGACTTTGAGCATGTTTTCATATGTCTCTTGGCTTTCTGAATGTCCTCTTTTGAAAGGTGTCTATTTAGGTCCTTTGCCCATTTTTTGATTGGATTGTTTATCTTCCTTTTGTTAAGTTGTATGAGTTCCCTATAAATTTTGGAGATTAGGCCCTTATCGGATATGACATTGGCAAATATGTTTTCCCACACAGTGGGTTTTCTCGTTGTTTTGTTGATGGTTTCTTTTGCTGTGCAGAAGCTTTTTATTTTGATGTAGTCCCATTTGTTCATTTTCTCTTTAGTTTCAAGTGCCCTAGGAGCTGTATCAGTGAAGAAATTGCTTCGGCATATGTCTGAGATTTTGTTGCCTTTGGATTCTTCTAGAATTTTTATAGTTTCCTGTCGTACATTTAAGTCCTTTATCCATTTTGAGTTTATTTTTGTGTATGGTGTAAGTTGGTGGTCTAGTTTCATTTTCTTGCATATATCTGTCCAATTTTCCCAGCACCATTTATTGAAGAGACTATCTTGGCTCCATTGTATGTTCTTGCCTCCTTTGTCAAATATTAATTGAGCATATTGGTTCGGGCCGATTTCTGGGCTCTCTATTCTATTCCATTGATCTATATGCCTATTCTTGTGCCAGTACCAGGCAGTTTTGAGAACAGTGGCTTTGTAATACATCTTGATATCTGGTATTGAGATCCCACCTACTTTGGTCTTTTTCAGGATTGCTGCAGCTATTCGAGGTCTTTTTTTATTCCAGATGAATTTTTGGAGAGTTCGTTCTAGATCTCTGAAGTATGCCGTTGGTATTTTAATGGGGAGTGCGTTGAATTTATAGATTGCTTTGGGTAGTATGGACATTTTAATGATGTTGATTCTACCAATCCATGAACACGGTATGTTCTTCCATCTGTTTATGTCTTCCTCTATATCTTTTTTCAACGTCCTGTAGTTTTCTGAGTAGAGGTCTTTTACCTCTTTAGTTAAGTTTATTCCTAGGTAGCTTAATTTTTTTGGTGCGATGGTAAACGGGATTGTTTTTATAATCTCTCTTTCTGAAAGTTCACTATTGGTGTATAGAAATGCCTCGGATTTCTTGGGGTTAATTTTGTATCCTGCTACATTGCCAAATTCATGTATTAAGTCCAGTAGCTTTTTGATGGAGTCTCTAGGGTTTTGTATGTATAATATCATGTCGTCTGCAAATAAGGACAGTTTTACTTCCTCTTTTCCAATTTGGATGCCTTTTATTTCTTCTTCTTGCCGAATTGCAATGGCTAACACTTCCAGTACTATGTTGAACAGGAGTGGTGAGAGGGGGCATCCCTGTCTTGTTCCTGTTCTTAGGGGAAATGGTGTTAGTTTTTGTCCATTGAGTATGATGTTGGCTGTGGGCCTGTCATATATGGCTTTTATTATGTTGAGGTATGATCCTTCTACTCCCACCTTGCTGAGAGCTTTTATCAAAAATGGGTGTTGAATTTTGTCAAATGCTTTTTCTGCATCAATTGATATGACCATGTGGTTTTTTTCTTTCAATTTGTTTATGTGATGTATCACGTTTATTGATTTGCGGATATTGTACCATCCTTGCATCCCTGGGATAAATCCTACTTGGTCATGGTGTATGATCTTTCTGATGTACTGCTGGATCCGATTTGCTAAGATTTTGTTGAGGATTTTGGCATCTATGTTCATGAGGGATATTGGCCTGTAATTCTCTTTCATTGTGTTGTCTTTACCTGGTTTTGGTATTAGGGTGATGCTGGCTTCATAGAATGAGCTTGGAAGTGTTCCTTCCTCTTGAATTTTTTGTAGTAGTCTGAGGAGGATAGGTTTTAGTTCTTCCTTGAATGTTTGGTAAAACTCCCCTGTGAAGCCGTCTGGTCCTGGGCTTTTGTTTGCTGGAAGCTTTTTGATGACTGCTTCAATTTCTTCCATAGTTATTGGCCTGTTGAGATTTTTAGATTCTTCCTGATTGAGTTTTGGAATGTTGTATTTTTCTAGGAATTTGTCCATTTCCTCCAGGTTGTCTAGTTTGTTGGAGTAGAGCTGTCCATAGTATTTTTTAACAATCATTTGTATTTCTGTGGGGTCTGTTGTTATTTCGCCTCTATCGTTTCTGATTTTGTTTATTTGGGTCCTCTCTCTTTGCTTCTTGGTGAGTCTGGCTAGAGGTTTGTCAATCTTGTTTATCCTTTCAAAGAACCAGCTCTTGGTTTCATTGATTTTCTGTATTGTTTTTTTGGTCTCTATGTCATTTATTTCTGCTCTAATCTTTATTATCTCCTTCCTTCTGCTCACTCTGGGGTTTTCTTGTTGCTCTCTTTCTAATTCTTTGAGTTGTAGAATTAGATGATTTACTACCATTTTTTCTTGTTTGTTGAGATAGGCCTGTAGAGCTATAAACTTCCCTCTCAGGACTGCTTTCATTGTGTCCCATAGGTTTTGGATTGTTGTGTTTTCATTGTCATTAGTTTCCAGGATGTTTCGAATTTCTTCTTTGATTTCATTGGTAACCCAATCAATATTTAATAGCATGCTATTCAGCTTCCAGGTGTTTGAGTATTTTGGGTTGTTTTTATTGTAGTTTATTTCTAATATTATGCCATCGTGGTCTGCGAAGACGCTTTTTATGATTTCAATTTTCTTGAATTTGGGGATACTTTGCTTGTGACCCAATATATGGTCTATTTTTGAATATGTCCTATGAGCATTTGAGTAGAATGTATATTCCCTGGCTTTCGGGTGAAGTGTTCTGAAGATGTCTATTAAGTCCATCTGATCTAGTGAGTCATTTAGGATTGCTATATCTTTGCTGATTATTTGTCTAGAGGACTTATCCAGTGCTGTCAGTGGTGTATTAAAGTCCCCTACTATGATTGTATTGTTGTTGATGTCTCCTTTGATATCTTCCAGGAGTTTTTTTATGAATTTGGGTGCTCCTGCATTGGGTGCATATATGTTTACCAGGATTATATCTTCTTGTTGTATTGATCCCTTTAGTATTATGAAGTGGCCTTCCTTATCTCTTGTTATGGCCTTCACTTTGAGGTCTATTTTGTCCGATATAAGTATTGCTACCCCAGCTTTCTTTTCCTTTCCATTTGCCTGAAAGATATTTTTCCATCCTTTCACTTTCAGTCTGTGTGAGTCCCTTCTAATGAGGTGGGTTTCTTGTAGACAGCAGATGTATGGGTCATGTTTTTTTATCCATTCAGCCACTCGATGTCTTTTGTTTGGAGCATTTAGTCCGTTTACGTTTAAAGTTATTATTGAAAGGTACTTGTTTGTAGGCATTTCTGTTTTTGTGTGGCTGTTTTCTTTCTGAGCTTTTTATTTCTTATTTTTATACCAGTCCCTTTAGCATTCCTTGCATTGCTGGCTTGGTGGTGATAAACTCCCTTAGCCTTTTTTTGTCTGTGAAGCTTCTTATTTCCCCTTCAAGTTTGAATGATAGCCTTGCTGGATAGAGTATTCTTGGATTCAGTCCTTTGCTTTGCATCACTTTGTAAATTTCCGTCCATTCTTTTCTGGCCTGATGTGTTTCTGTTGAGAAATCATTTGACAATCTAATGGGAGATCCCTTGTATGTAACTTTCCGTCTCTCTCTTGCAGCCTGTAAGATTCTCTCTTTGTCCTGAACATTTGCCATGGTAATTATGATGTGTCTTGGTGTGGGTCTTTTTGGGTTCACCTTGTTTGGGACTCTCTGGGCTTGTGTGACTTTTTTCTTCCCCACCTCTGGGAAGTTTTCTGATATTATTTCTTCTAATAGGTTTTCTAATCCTTGTTCATCCTTCTGTTGTTCTGGTACCCCTATTATTCGTATGTTGTTTCGTTTCATGTTGTCCCAAAGCTCCCTTAGGCTCTCCTCCTGTCTTTTCATTTTTTTCTCCAATTGCAGTACATTTTGGGTGTGTTTTGCTTCCTTGTCTTCTAAATCACTAATTCGGTCCTCCGCTTCTCCTAGTCTACTGTTGATACTTTCAATGGAGTTTTTCATTGCAGCTATATCACTCTTCATATCTTCTTGGGTCTTACTTAAGTTGTTGATTTTTTCATCTGTTTCTTCTAGCTTCTTCCATATGTTATCGATTTTTTCATCTGTTTCTTCTAGCTTCTTCCATATGTTATCGATTTTTTCATCTGTTTCTTCTTGCTTCTTGCTGAGGTTGTCGATTTTTTCCTCCATCCGGTTTATGCACTCTAGGACCCTTATTCTGAATTCTTTTTCTGTCATGTTGCATGCCTCTGTATTACTTAGCTGCTTTTCTGGAGAGTCCTCCTTCTCTTTCCTTTGGGGGTTTCTTTGTCTACCCATGTTTGATCTCACTGACATATCTAGACGTTGAGTCGTTCAGTGGCTGCTCCCTTGGTGGCAGTGACTCCTTGGTCTGCGGTTCCTCTTCGGGCGGTTGCGGTAGCAGCTGCTCTTCAGTTGGCAGCAACTCCTCTGGTGGGTGCTGTTCACAGCTGTGGTGGCTCTTCTGGCTGGTGGGGCGAGGTTTCACGTACAGCTGCTGTTCCTCAGCAGAGGGTGTGGTGCTCAGGAGGTTGCTGTTGCTTGGATCTGCTGTGTTGATTTAAAGGCACAAAATACAACACAACAAGGCACCACGTACCAGGCACTATACACAAATATATTCACGATATTAATAACCCCAAATAAAGGTGAGCACCTGAATTAAGAGAATTAGGGGATAAGGAAAAGGAAGAGAAAAAGAGAAAAGAGAAAAAAGAAAAGAAAATTAGGGACCAAAAAAAGGAGTGCAAAAATGAAAGTGGGAAAAAGGAGGGGGGAAAGTAAAAGCGAGAAAAGAAAGGAAAAGAAAAAAAAAAGAGCGAAAAGAGAGAATGAAGTGGAAGAGGGGAAGAGACTTTTTATATGAGGAGAATACTCCTATAGAACAGCCATTAATCCCAACAAATTCCAGCAACAGCTCCCTGGAGATAAATGCAAACTAGAAACAACCAATAATATAACGATGAAAATAGAATGGAGAACACTAATCCCAAAATAAAATAAAGAGAAAATAAAATGGCACTTTAAAAAAAATGGTAAAATGGTAGCAGTAATAATACTGGTTAAAAATAAGAAGGTAGTAATTAAAAGGGTAAAATCAGGTGATGGAAAAAAGAAGAAAAAAAAAAAGAAGAAGAAAAGGAAAAAAAAAAAAAAAAAAAAAAAAAAAAAAAAAAATTGGTTTATTAGTTAAAAGGTGAAAAAAAAAAAAATATTGCAGTAGTGAAGGTCCTTCGGTTCTTCTATTCTTCAGTGTGGCTCGCCTTAGACCTGCCAGGTATTCAGGAGAGTGTTGAGTTTCCCTGCGATACACTGTTCCTCTGTGTTGTAAACCACAGTCCTTATTTTAAAGCAAGCCGCATTTGTTTCCCAGACTGCCTTATTTTGTGTTTAGCAAAGAGTCAGTTTGTGGGTCAGCCTCTGGGTGGCAGTGTTCTGGGGTTGGCCTCTGAGGCTACAGGGCCTCTCTGTCCAGTGGAAGTTCACTGCCCAGAGCTGGCTGCGTAAGAGTTACCAGTGCTGTGTTGTTGCTGGGATTGAAAATCCCTCTATAGGCCAGACCCTGTTAACTCCCAGGGACTGATCAGGTTATTTTAATCCTTGATCTCCTACAGGGTGGAATCTGGGTGTGGCTGTGCTCCTTGCCTGGGGGCTGGGGGGAGGAGTCTCACTCTCCGGAGAGAATGGCTGCCTCAGACGTGGGCTCAGGGGTGTCTCAGCACTCAATTCGCTGCCACCTCTCCCGGCCCCCCTTCTCTCCTCAGTCTCTCCCCAGATTCCACTCCTCCGCACACTCTCCCTCTCTTCAGCACAGGTGAGTGTCTGTATCCGAAATGTCCCATGAAGAGGGTTCAGTGAAAACAAACAAACAAACGCCGGCCGCGGAAACGGGGAAGGCTTGGTTTCTGTAAGCTTCTTCTCTTACCGGGACTGCATGGTCTGGTCAGCTCTTCAGGCTGCCCCCTTTAGGCTCAGTCCTCTGTGATCACAGACCCAGCTCTCAATTCCCCCGGCAGCGCCAGGAATCCCGCGGTTCTCCTTTCCCCCGTCAGGGGCTGTGCCTGTCCCAAGGGACGCGGCTGTCTGCCACGCGGTCTCCCTCCGACTCTCTGGGCTCAGAGGTCTGGCAAACTTTCCTGCCCAAATCCCTGGTTTTTTTTACCTTTCCAGGGGAGTTCTGCTCTTCCCGGCTGTAAACCGTCTCGCCAGCTGAGCAATTTCGCCAATTCGGGGTGGATGTTACTAGTTTCAGCTGCTCACTCCATTTGCTCAGGGACACGACCTGGGACGCGTCTGCCTATACCGCCGCCATCTTCCTGAATCCCTCAATTTTGTCTTTCCATATATTTTCCTCATTGCCGGAAGCTGGTCCACCCTTGCTGCTTGACACAGTTGCTGCAGGAAGAAACATCTGCACAGCTTATGTTTCAAGGGACCTGGAGTATATGGCATATGTTTGCTCCCCCTCTTAATGCTATGTGTTTTAAACAGGACCACCTCCCCGAGAAAGGTTGTTTCCCCAGGTGAGGATTTTTCCCTGGAGTTAGGGAGGGAATAAAACCTCTTTACTAAGTGCCAGGCGGGTAGTTAATCACTTCACCTATAACAATCACGCTTATGCTACATAATCTTTACTTAGGATAATCTCCTTCAATTACTTCCTTGTAACTTAATAGAACAATAGAGTAGTAACCTTTGAATGGAGATAATAAACGCCCTAACCTTTGGAATAGAAATTGACAGGGTTAAAATCAACTGGTATAAATACAGATGTAACAAGACAATAAAACTCAGAACCTGGCTGGAGAACCTGGACAGAGAACCTGGCTGGAGAACCTAGCAAGAGAACATGGCAAGAGAACCTGGACAGAACCTGGCTGGAGATCCTGGATAGAACCTGGCAAGAGAACCTGGCTATGATGATCGACTGAACACTGTCTCCATGTTATTCCTTCTTCGTCAAGTTTGGGAACCCCTGGACCTGCTGGGGGTGGACCCCAATACCCCATCTCAAGCATTCAAATCATCACCAAAGTTGTCCCCTGTGATTTTGTGCACTGCATAAAATCCCTCCACCTGCCACTTCATTCTAAAGGTCCTTCACCTGGGCTTCCTTAGTTGAAGGTCTAACCAGCAGCATTACCCATGACTTTGATGTTTCTGTTATAAATTCTCAAAGTGAAGTGCAGCTTATTTCTTTTTAACAACTCCACAAGATGGCACTGGTTGGATTCCATGTCAATTTATGTGAACTCTATCTCACTTTTATACATTGTTGTTTGGTGTTCCCAGTCCACCTTCTCCATAGTTTCTCTCTTTGCATTTTCCTCCAGGGATGACCCTTTATCAAAGAGCTGAGTTCTCTTTCTCCCTGGCCTTTCCCATCTGTTAAAAACAGCTAGAGGCTGTGCACAAGGCTGTGTGTCTTGCCTGGTGTTTAGGTGGTTGGGGGAGATGGTTACTATGGGAGAACAAAGGAAAGCTTTTGCTCTCATAGAAAAGCAAAGATATATTTAGATCAATGGTAAGGTAGGTAATAATTACTTTCTTCATCAGAGGGCAATGGGCTGGGCATCTCTAGTCTTGCATTTCCATTATTTCCTTGGATGGGTACTTGTTCGTAAGACTCTGAAATAAAAAAGACAACAGCTGAGGTCCCACAGAGCCTTACTCTGCCTATTACCATTTTGTTGCACCTTACTGGCTTCTCTTTTCTTCCTCTGTTCCTACTTAAAGCCTGACTGCATATATTGCCACTTTCACTCAGTGAAAGTGTTTGTGTTTCGTTGATTCCACAGTAAATCTCTCCCTGACCTATTTTGACTTTTGTTTCTGTCTATCTTCCCCAGTGAGGCTCTGCAGCTCTTCTCCCTTTGTCTCTTATCTTAGTATTTCTCTTTTTCTTCAGGTCTCTCCTATCAATATATCAGGATCCATTTCTGCACTCTGTGTGTCTGTGTGATTGCCCTCTTTTTGTTAATGAATGTCTCCTTGAGTCTTACCTTACTTCATTCTCTGCCACCAGCAAATGCCCCTTGGCCTCTCCACATTCATCAAACCCAGCCACTCAGGCTTACCTGCTGACTCAGTCTCTTGGGCACATTGTTCATTCGCTTGTTGGCTTTCTAGTGCATCATTATTGTTACTGGTTGTAACTGTTTCATTCACATTTATCTGTCCTCTTTCACGATGGTGCTCTGACAGTCCATTTTCAGGTGGGGATGTACCTAAACCACATTTTGATTAGTAGTTATTTTATTTGCTTTGAGCATCAATCAGGGTCCAACAGGAAAATATAAAGCTCTCTAAGCCTTTGGAGCAGAGGGAATTTAATCCAGGGGATTAGTTATACATCTGGTGGAAGACCTGACAATTCCAAATTGAAGAATAGTCTACAGGAAGCTATCGGAGGGACCAAGGGTGAGCTCATGTGTCAAGTCACTGGGTAGGTAGAAGCTGGACCATGGCTGGCCTGCTTGGTGGGAGGTAGAGTCATGGGAGATGCAGCTATCGAGAGAATTGCTGCCCAAGACAGTGATAGGGAAATACCATGCTTCTCCCTTGCTTCCACTCTCCACTCCCTTGCTGGTGTCTCCCAGTTTAGGAATCCAGCAGGAAGATGTAGCAAGAGACCTAGCAAGCAAGGCTGCAAGGGTCTGTGGCCAGAGATAGAGGGCAGAGCAGAACAGAAGCCCATAAGGAATGAATCCCTGAGTAAACCATCCAGGACCAGTGCACCCTCTTCCCTATGGTGGGCCTCCTTGGTTCATTATTGATTCCATTGACCCATCCCACTCTGTTCCTACCAACCTCAATAGTTGTATGAATTGGTAAATATTTTTTTCAGTGCAGTTTGGATTTTTTCATTTAGTGCTATTTTCTAAGCAAAGTTATTTATGTAAAGTATGATTTAATCATAATTCCCCTAATTTTAATACAGAATGTGAAACCTGGTGCATTGTAATGCCACATCTACAGTTCCTTAGGGCCTCCTCCTGGGGTGGTAAGCATGAGACACAGCCCTTCCCTTGTCTGTGAATATCACAGTCAACCATTCCTGCTTATTGTGCATCATTTGGGTTGTAGGTTGAAATTCCTGTCGTTATTTTTATTTAAAAATTAAAATGTATCTTTGAAATTCCTCTCTTTATACTAGTATACATTGTTCCCAATCATTAAGATGCTCTGGGATTTTATTTCCAAGCAGATTTGCTCTCAGACCACATTGGGAGTCATAATGTCATTGCATCCTCCCCCACATCCTACACACACACGGGCACACACAAACACACACACACACACACACACACACACACACACTCACATATGCGCACATGCAGACACACACAGAATCCCTTCCCTGCTCATTACTCCTCACAATTCTTTCCTTTCACCCTTCCTATTCCCACCAGCAGGACCGGTGGCTACATGGATAACATGGATTCATATACTTTAAAGGATATTTTTAAATTAAACTTTTTGAGTAAATATGATTTGCTAAAAGTATAACTGTGCTTTCAAAAATAACTCTGAGAAGTTTTTCTTTTATAAAAATGTATTGCTAATTTGAATATCCTTTCTTAAATAACACATCCTACTGGCAGCTACATTGCAATGCCTGCCATAGTGAATTTTCCTGAATCTCTTCCCTGTCACTCATTTCCAAAGGAGAGTCATACAACAAACACATGATACTTCTTATAGACTAGTGTGCTCTAGGGTACAGAATCTGAGGCCCTCAATTTATTTTCTGTGGCCTGAGGTTGGTATTACTGTTATCACTGCTTTTCCAAATATCCCAGTTTACTGTAGTAGTTAAGAGCTTAGACTCTGGCACTAGATACAAATAATAATGATCATTAAACATAGTGATATTAACACATGCATGGAACACTGATGAGGTACCAGGCATGATTGTGAATACTTTACATCACATAACTTGTTTAAAATCCATCACCCTGTGAAGTAGGTACTGTTATCATCTCCATTTTATAGATGGTGAAACTAAGGGACAAAGAGGGAAATCCACTTCCCAGGGCCACAGGGCAGAATTTAAAGCCAGCCATGGGAGGGGAAGCCAGGGGATTGTCAAGGGCGGGAAAAAAAGGAGACATATGTAATACTCTTTATAATACTTTAAGCAATAAAACAATTAAAAAATAAAAAAAAAATAAAAACTAAACTAAACTAAACTAAACTAAACTAAAATAAAATAAAATAAAGCCAGCCATGGGTCAGCAGACTTCCTGTTCTGACACTGCCCTAAGGTGAGGTCTATCCCTAGTCTCAGTGGCTGAACTTGCATAAATAGCCAAAGTCTCAGTTCATTCTTTGTTCTCTGAAAAATGTGGTTGATACACCATCATTGTATTTTTTTAATCCTCACCTGAGGACATGTTCATTGATTTTCGAGAAAAAAGGGGGGGGAGAGGGAGAGATAGGGAGAGATAGAGAGAGAGAGAGAGAGAGAGAGAGAGAGAGAGAGAGAGAGAGATTGAGAAAGAAATTGCTTGCCTCCTGTATGTGCCCCAATTGGGAACTGAACCGGCAACCTAGGTATGTGCCCTGCCAGGGAATTGAACCCTTGACCTTTCCATGTACAGGATGATGTTCCAACCAACTGAGCCACACTGGCCAGGGTGATATACCATCATTTTAAGTGTTTGAGACAATTAAATAAAATATTGCCTATATCACTATAAGAGATATTGTGACTGATTAGAAAATTAACTCTTTTTGATTAATATCTTAAATATATAATATTTTAAATAATTTAATACCATTATTAAGAGTGTTATAGATTAAGGGAAGGTCAAGAGTTGTACACAGTGGCGATTGGTTGCTAAATTACCAAAGCATTTTTTTGGAGGCTGGTCAGGTGTTTGGAGGGCAGCTCCAGGCCTGCTGCTCCAGAGATGATGGGAGAGGGTTTGCTCGGGAGGCACATGGTGTCCATGGTGAGGGACCCAACAGGTAAGAGACCCTGGCCCAGGAGGAACACACTTATTACCCCTACCTCACCACCCTTGCTACAGTGCTGGCCACAGCTGGATGTGATGTCAAAGCAAGGCTGCAGCCAGATTCAAGCAAGACAGAGGCAGAACACTATGAAGCCAGGTGCATGGGCAATAGGTCCAGGCCCAGGTTGTCAGGAGCTGGCAGCAAGTGCATTTCAGGAATAAGGAAGGAGTGATCCTCCCAGGCAACCAGGAAAATGAAGACTCTGTTATTTAAATCCTCGGATAAATTGCAGAAGCCAAAATGGACAATTTTGGGTGATCATTACTAAAAAGAAGCAGCCCTCCCACCATAGCACCTGCCAGATGGGACCAGAACTGCAAAGGGTCACAGAAGTCAACAGGAACAGACCATTGTAATTCGCGGGATGTGAGCAGATCCAGGTCAGGCTTTGATATGAGTTTTCACCAGTGCCTGGGTTGGAAAATGAGAAGTTTATTTCAGAAATGCTATCCTCCCCTAATTCCCCTTGAATCTTTATAAAGTAGGACTTGAGGATGCCCTCCCCCCAGGTATCAATACAGAGCCCATCTGGACCTGGCGGATTCCACCCCACTCTTATAGTCAGACCCAAGTCCCCCTTTGGACTGAAAGCACCTTGGCCAGTCCATCTCACTAAGTATTTTCCATGAGCACCTTAGGTGACTGGCAATGGCTTTTCATGTCACCCATGGCCATAGTGAAACTTTTTTTGTTCCCACAGCTGCCCCTGACTGGTGGCCTTGCTGTAGTTCCTACAAAGTCCTGGTGCTTCATTGCACCCCTCTTTGCACCATACCCTCCCTCCCCATGTCTGTTTCTCTGTCTTGTTGGCCTTTTCATGAGGTTCAGTGTCTGATTCTCCTATACTCCTTCCAGCTCCTAGTATTCTTCTTTCTGTGTTTCTATCTGCATATATTTCCCTATTTTTGTTTCATGCTTCCGGCTTTTCCATGAGATTATCTGGGTGTGTGCAGGGTTAAGAATGCCAGGGTTCATCTTGCTCATTTGACCCCAGTCCAACTACACATACAACCTGCCAACTACACACAGATTTTAGTCTCCTAATTGCAGAAAGAGTACATACATAATATTAACTTCTAATGGCAGCTGGGAGCACTAAGTCCACAGCTGTCAGAGTAAATATTCAATAAGTGAGCTCTTAGTAATATGGTTGTTTTATTGTGTCCTTTACCCCTTTCTTCTGTCTTTCATTTCCCCTCCTTCTTTTCTCAAAATATGCACATTTCCTCTCTTCTTTCTATTACTGCCCATCTCCTTTAATATTCCTGCTCTTGAACAGAATCCCCCACATTTGAATCAGTCCCTTTTTCTCTCATTATCAAGGATCTCCTCTGTGATGTTGACCTGGGGTCCATAGTTCCTAACCCTATATAGCTTCACACTGATCTTCTCCTACAGGATCTCTCTAAATCACAATTACTTCCAGGTTAGCATTGTCTATAAACTGGTTTCCTGACAGATTGGGTTCCTGTTCCTTTGTCTTGTTTATTGAGCCAAGGGTATCTTGTCATAGCTCCTTCTCCTGGATCAGTCTCTGGTAAGATGATCATAAAAACAGCGCTCCCTGCCTTCTCCATGCTCCTCAACAGTTCTTCTCTGATTCCCAAATTTCATCAGGACTAAGGGCCCATCTCCTGTTCTGCTTTCCACTTTAGATGAGAATCAGTTTTTATGTTTGCAATCACCTTGTTCAAGACTTAGTTGGGTGTTAGGGTTCTCCAAACTCTCGTCTCCATCATTTTCTTGGAAACAAATGCTCTCAGGGTTTTCTGAGAAGATGGAGAGAAAAGACACTTAGAGATTTCCATCAGAGACCAGGGTCATCATCTCAAATTTACATGTTTAAGAATTTCTAACCCTTGGGTCACTCAGAGCTCATTGGGTCCCCATCCTCATGGTAAAGTTCTCCGTCATTGCTGGGACAGGAAAAAGAGCCCCCAACAAGCAACTATTTATATTTTGCACACAGAAAGTAGCCACTCAAATGTCAGTATAACGGAATTGTGAAAACATAGTAGTAAAAAAATCATACGGTTGGGAAAGAAAATATCAAAATAAATACTGGAAGTTAAGTGTGTTTTCTGAACTATTCCAAGTATAATGAAGCAACAGATGGGTTTCTCAGTAGAAGGACTAAGATTCTAGAGAGATCCTTGTGATGAAGATAAAGCCCAAAAGCTTTAAAGATGGGCCTGGAGAAGAGTAGGGTTGGACTTAATTGGGTCAGGGAGGAGGAGTTTTTCCCAAAGAGATAGACCAGAGGACACTGGTGAAATTAGACAGACCTCCTAGGGGATTGATTTCAGAAATAAGGAAAGGACACTGAACCTGCAAGCAGGGAATGAATATTTTAGCACTGGAGGATGCCTCCAGATTCCTCAACCAGGGGCAGAGGAGGCTGCAGTGAGGAGGGACTAGAGCATTAACCTAGGGCCTCTGCATGTAGATGACACAATAAATGTAAGGAGGAAGTATATAAACCAAAAAGTCTGGGTGTGAGTGTCTATGGGGAGACCAGGGAGGATGAGGCACTGTGGAAGGACATGAAGGCTACCCTAGGCTGATAATGGGAGCTCCTATTGGGACCATGCCCATTGCTTGATAGATGAACAAGACTGTGGGAACCACAGATGCTTTGTCATTCCAGGACATGGCTATAAATCCAGGAAAAATCAGGTAGAAGATAGGGCTTAAAGCCAGAAATGGTAAAAGTAACCTATGGTCAAGTGTTCTGCTGAGGGTTTGAGTGGATCTATGAATGGATGAAAGTGGCGTCCAGGCAGCAGGAGAGTGACACACTTCAAACCACAACCTTTAGTTTCTTGAATTTTGCATTGTTGACCTGTAGCTACATGGGCAGCAGAATATGGGAGGTGGAAGCTGCAGCCTTCCTCAGAGGTCGGTGGGCAGCTTTGGGCATACATGTGGGTCATCCCAGAATGGGGAGCCCTAGAAACCGAGGCATGTGATTTGGGTACGAGGCCCTGGGGAGGGAAGTTCCCGAACTCCATGGAGAGGATCAGAGACCCTAAGATGTAGGTAGTAAAGGTAACTGCAATTCCCGTCTTACCCATGTCTTGGAACATCCTGGTTACAAATATAATATTGACTTGAAATTTGTGACTAGGTATTTGACTTCCTTTATCCCTTTTTCTGACTAAATGACTTGCTGTAAAAACAACTTTGTTCTTCATTACATAAGACTGCTATTGATACAATTCAATAAGCCACATGTTTCATGCCTACTTTAAACTATTTCCTTGTTTACAAACTTCTTAGTATCTCCTTATTGCCTACTTATAAACTTCAAATTGCTTAACTTTATATACTAAACTTTGTAAAATCATCTTCAAACTTATCTCTCTTGAATTAGCTCCCACAGTATGCTTTTCATCTCTGATTGAGCCAAATCAAATTTGTCCTTGTTTTGAAGACATAGTAGTCCTTTTCACACTCATGTCTGATCCCATAGCATCCACCCTCTTAGAACATATGACCATTTTTCTTGTAATGCCTCTATCTCTTATCTGGAGAACTCCATTGAGCTTCCATTGGAATAAAAAGTTCACTTAGGCAAGTAAATTATCTATCTATCTATCTATCTATCTATCTATCTATCTATCTATCTATCTAGGTACAGTAGAACATTCTCTTAACTGGGTACCATTATAAAGTATAAATTATGTCTTCTTAGAAAATCATACCTTTTTGAGAATCATACCTATAGTGTTATATAGCATCAAAAGTAGTCCCTGGGAGAGCAATAGTTTTTGTGATTCTATGACTAATGTGTGTTTCACCCCTTGTGAAGAAAGTTAATAAAACCATTTCTTGTTCTTTAAGAGCAAATTTGACTTTGGGTTAAATTTCTTGCTTATTACTCTGGACACCTGATGAAGGTGGCCTCTCTTCTGTGTCACTAGGCCAACACTGAGCTTATGGTAAAAAGTGACCTGTGACTGTAGGTAGATAAATTGTATGTATACTAGGAAGGACTATATGTGAACTATAAGCCATGTATGATCTTTCTTCAATGTAGTGACTCTTGTAACTCAGCTCTTCTTTGTGGGGTCCCTGAAAGTTACAACTACAGAATTGTTACATGAGACGTTGACTCCCATGAGCTTGGGATGGCCAAATCACAGTGGATCCCACAACTAAGCTGTCACTAGTGGTGGGTGGTAGTCACCTTGGTGGACTGCTGTGTGGACAGCTGCAAGGGGTTCCACAGAAGAGCGGCAACTGATGCTGCCCTGTTGGGATGCTGAGTTTCTTGTCATTTGTCTTTCTAAGTAGGTCTCATGCCACCATGGCTCTGGTTGTCCTGTGACCCTAAATGCCTAGTTAAGCAGACCTGCAGGGGGTATTTATAGTGTAGCCATTTTATCAAAAACTTTGAGAGGCTCATGATATGTCTGTTTTCTTAACTGCTATATCCCTACTGCCCAGCACTGTGAGTGGTACATAGTAGGAGTTAAATATATACTTGTCAAAAAAAGTTATTCCTGTACAGCAAGAGGTAGATAATAAACTAATTACCATTTTCAAATCCTTTATAAATGGTATTTAAGGCAGGGTATTCCTGTTTGTTGTCCTCACTGAATAATGCTTCCAGGAGTGATAGGTCAAATGTCTTCTCCAGCTCTTCGAGCACATTGTACACCACTCTCTGTACAGGGACCAGGTTTCTACAAGATTCTTGACAATCCTAAAAATAATAAATGGAGAAAATATAAATATGAACTTCCAAGTTACAGAAGAGCCCTAGAAAGTGATTTTTGTTGTTGCTAATCCTCACCAGAGGATATTTTTTTCCATTGCTTTTCAGAGAGAGTGGAAGGGAGGGAGGGAGTGGGAAGGGAGAAAGAAAAAAATCATTGATGAGAGAGAGATACATCGACTGGTTGCCGCCCGCAGGAGTCCTGACTGGGGCTGGGAACCTGCAACCCAGGTATGGGCCCTTGACCAGGAATCAAACCTGAGAGCCTACAGAGCTCAGGGAAACGCTCTAACCATTGAACCAGTCAGTCATAGCTAGAAATTTATTTTGTTGTAAATGTGTTACAATTTCCCGCATAGGTATTTTTTCATGTAAAATTTAGAATTGTTATATATTTGTATGACTACTAAGTGATTGTAACATAAGAAACCTCACTTACTTCATACATTTTATTGGTGATGAGTTCACGGTCACGAAGAATCTGAAGGAAAGGAAATTCTTTATGTATTGCTCTTGAAATCTCCACCTTATTTCTTTTGAAGTGCTGGAATCTAATATCGTAGGTAAACCTGTTGTCTCTGCCCTGGTCTTCTGTGGACATCCTAGGGAGAAGGGATACTATGTGAAAATGGTTATCAAGATTCTGAGATGCTTGTGGAGGCGGTTAAGAGAAATATCACCCTGCGTTATAAAACTAGTTAATAACTAAAAAGTTGTGGTTTGATAATGATATAGAATAAATTTAGCATTTCACAAGAATATCACCATTTCTTCTGGGACTTCTGCTTTGTGTTGTTATAAATCTACCTCTGCTTTGTTATATACGGTGAATTTTTTTATGCATCTAAACGTTAGAAATTGCTGTTGTTTCCAGTGAAAGTAATTGTAATCCTGAGACTGTAATTCTGGTTCTTAGTTGATCATTTTATTACTATGATAACAATATTTTAATCAACATTTTGTATTTCTAAATGTTATGAAGACTCCTATTTTTGTCAAACAAGAAAAGTACCCAATAGGCATATACACATCAGGTAATAATAATGTCACATTATTGCTTCTAATTCCTGCAAGAAAGTGTTTCTGGTTAAGGATGGGAGTTGAAGAGAAGCATTTGTCTTCTCTTTTATTGAAAACACTACTAAACTGATAATGAAGGAATGTAGGTGGAGGATACTCCCAGCAGTCAGGAAATCAACTGTGTGCCCTGTGGGATCCTTAAGGCAGTAGAAATTGAATGGGAGACATGCTGCTTAAAACCAACATGTCATTTGAAAAATGAAGAGCAGAACAACCCCACAACCCACAAGAGTGGTTCTCAACCGTCCTAATGGAGCGACCCTTTAATACAGTTCCTCATGCTGTGGTGACCCCTAATTTCATTGTTACAAATTGAACATAATTAAAGCATAGTGATTAATCACAAAAATAATATGTAATTATATATGTGTTTTCCGATGGTCTTAGGCGACCCCTGTGAAAGGGTCATTTGACCCCCAAAGGGGTCGTGACCCACAGGTTGAGAACCCCTGACCCACAAACTGACCACCTGAAGCCAGGCAGCTCTCAGAGGCAAACATTGCTGTCTTTTTATCAAAGTATGTTACTGTCGCCTGTTACTGGATTTGTACATAGAATAATACATTATGTATGCTTATGTGTCTAACTTCTTTTGTTCATTATCTATGTTTTTGGTAATTAGAAGTTTGTTCCTTTTTTTTTTGGTAGAGAATACTCCATTGGATGTTTTTACCACAATCTGCTTATTTATTTTCCTATTGATAAGCATTTGGATTGATTCCAGTTTGGAACTAGTGCAAATAAAGCTGCTCTGCTTTTTGTGGCGAGATGTTTTCATTCCTCTTGGAGAAACAGCCAAAATTGAAATTGTAAGGTCATTGTGTAGCAGTATGTTTAACCATTACGGTATCTGCCAAACTGTTTTTCAAAGTCTATAAGAAATAACCTTTCCAATTTTAGTCATTTTAATGTGTGATGTGCTATCTCAAATAGCTTTAATTTGTATTTCTTTAATGACTAATTATACTGATCATATTTCCATATGCTTATTGGCGATTCATGTATCATTATTTATTATATATCTTCATGTAAAGTGTCCATTCAAGTCTTTGTCCTATTCAGATTATTGTGTTGTCTTTTACTCCTTAATAATGTGTAGGAGTTTGTTATATATTGCAGAAATAAGGGGTTTTCTTTTTTTTTACTCTTTTTTAAAAAAGAATTTTTATGCTAAACACCCTGCTTTTAGCAATTAAACTGCACAACCCCTACCTCAGACCTCCACCCCTGCCCACCACCACACACACATACACACAAAATGAATCATGTTCACTCCATGTGCCCAGTGAGCTGTCAAACTGCCTTCTCCCATCAATTTCATTTGGAAATACCAAATCTGGTTCCAGCCTATATCCTTTCTAAAGACTTAATTCTTCCCCCACCACCAATTTCAAGAGCACTTCCTCTGTTCCTTTCCTATGGCACTATACCCTTCCATCCCTTTTCACAAATCCTAATTTTCCCCACTAGTCTCAAGTTAATGGGAAGTCTATTTGGTTCATCTGGGCCTACAGAATGAAATGCAGGCCTTAGCATGCAGCAGGCCCACAAATAAAGCATGTCCCAAAATTAATGCAAGAAGTAATTTTGATAGAAAACCCAGGTTTATAATTAAAAATTGTAATTTTTTTATTGATTTATAAAGTATACAGTATAGGATTATGTATGGAATGGCATATCGGGTAAATGGTCTCCACAGCTCTGCTGGTGCATACACACTCTTTTGTTGAAATTTTCCATGACCATTTTGCATAAATGTGGCTGAATTTAATGAGGCTCGTTTTCATCTTGATGGCTTGGTTAATTGACAAAATTGTCGTATTTGAGGTTCAGAAAATCCACAAGTGATTGTTGAGAAACAAATGCATCCACAACTTGTCACTGTTTGGTGTGGATTTTGGGGTGTAGGCATCATCGGACCATTCTTCGAAAATGAGGCTGCTCAGGCAATAACAAAAGAGTGCATATGTGCCAGCAAAACTGTGGAAGCCATTTACCTGATATGCTTTTGCATACATAACTCTATACTGTATACTTTATGAATCAATAAAAAATTTACAATTTTAATAATAAACCTGTGTTTTCTATCAAAATTACTTTTTGCGTGAATTTTGGGACACCCTTTAATCCTATATAATAAAGAGGTGATATGCAAATTAACCCTCACACCCTCACAAGATGGCTGCCTATGACCAAGTCAGCAGGGGGGCTTAGTGAGGAATGACCAAACGACTGAACAAGCAGGCTGCATGGGGCAACCAGGCCAGCAGGGGGTTAGTGAGGGATGACCAAACGACTGAACAACAGGCTGCATGGGGTGACCAGGCTTGCGGGGGGCCCGTGAGGGGTGACTAGGCCAGCGGGGGGGAAGTTGGGGGCAACCAGGCCAGCAGGGAGGGGGCAATTAGGAGCAACCAGGCCAGCGGGGTGGGGGGGCGGGCAGTTGGGGGCAACCAGGCCAGCAGGGAGGGGGCAGTTAGGAGCAACCAGGCCAGTGGGGGGGGGGGGGTGCAGTAAGAAGTGACCAGGATGGTGGGCAGGGAGAGTTAATGGAGACCAGGCTAGCAGGGGAGGCAGCTAGGATCTATCAGGCTGTCACGCAAAGGCAGTGAGAGGCGATCAGGCCAGCAGGAGAGGGGGGCAGATAAGGGCAACAGGGCAGGCAGGCAGGTGAGCGATTAGGAGCCAGCAGTCCAGGATTGTGAGAGGGATGTCCGACTGCCGGTTTAGGCCTGGAAGTCGGACATCCCCCAAGGGGTCCCAGATTGGAGAGGGTACAGGCTGGGCTGAGGGAACCCCTCTCCCCCATGCACAAATTTTGTGCACTGGGCCTCTAGTTGATGAAATAAAGCACGAAGGATATTTGTACCTAGAGGCTCAGCTGACAAAATCTGGGAAGAATTTCCTGTTAAAACCTTCATAACTGCACACAGGCAAAACTGTACAATTTGGTATGAAGAGGGGTTATGAGGAGGGGTGAAGAAGGGAAACAGGTACAAAGTAATTGGAAGGTCCTATGAATGTGCGTTATTAGGTAAAAATAACCTGAGGAGTTATCTATCCCCATCTCTTGGCCTTGTAAGTAGAGCAATGAACTAACAAAGAGCTGGGGCCAGAAATTAAGTAGGAGGGGGAAGCCCTATCACATGCCTTACCGCCCCCCCCCCCCCCCCCCCGCAACCCCACCAAACTTCTACTGAAAGGAGTTAGCTCTGTCAGCTTCATTGGGGGTCCTTGAGGGACAGTGCAGAGATGAGTAAGGGATGCACTCAAAAGTCATAAAATCTTATGGCTGCACTCTGACGGCTGTTACCAAAGGATAGAAAAATACGTGGGGTGGGAGGGGTGCGCTAGAGGCCAAAGCTTAAGGATGCAAAGCAGATGGCGTTCAGGCCCGCATGGCTCCTGGGAGCCCATGTGTCCAAGACCTAGAAGCTGGGCAGTCCTCTAGCCCCGCCTGATCCTGGGCTCCAAATCCAGATCTGAAAAGATCCGAGAACCCACCCCTAGGCTACCTCCCCGCACTGGGTTTACACCAACGTGCCCAGGGCCGGCCATTTCCCCAGATTGAAGTGCGAGGGGACCCCTGACCTCGCACCATGCCCACCATGTTCCTGGAGGCACCATGTTTGATTTATGTATTGGAAATATTTTCTGCCAGTTTGCCCTTCATTCTCTTAATTAAGTCTTTTGATGAGGAGAAATCTTTTTGATGAAGCCAAATCTATTTTTTGTGTGGTTAATAACTTTAGTGTAATAAGAAATCTTTGTCTACCCTAAGTTAATGAAAATATTCAAAAAGCCATTTACATATAAGCATGGGTATCTTTCTGGATTTTTCTCTTCTGTGCTACTGATCTATTTGTCTATCCTTATGCCAATAGCATATTGACTAAACTACTACAGGTTATAGAAGGTCTTGATGTCAATTAAGGAAAGGTTATTTTGGTTTTCTAAGTCTTTTGGCTTTCCACATATCTTTTATTTATTTTTTATTCCTTTTTTTTTTTATCCAACAAGTGTTTATTGAGGGCACTGTCCTTTTGAAAAATATTATTTTTATTGGTTTCAGGTATTCATCATAGTGATTAGACAATCATATACTTCAGAAAGCGTTCTCCCAGATAGTTCCAGTACCCATCTGGCACAATATCTTTAAAAATCAATTTTTCAATTTTTATAAGAAAAGCTTTTTGGATTTTTATAGCCTTTTGCATTTTGAAACCATAGAGAAATTTGATGAGAACTGACATTTTAACAATATTAAACTCCAACCTACTCCTATGCTTCCAATTCCATAACCTAGCTCTATTTTTGCCATGTCCTTACTACTCCTTAATATATTAAGTCAATTATTTATATATTTTATTTAGTTTTTATTGTCATATTCATTGTCTGTCTTCTCTCAAAAATATATAAACTGCAAGCATAGGGATTGTGTCTGTTTTGTCCTTTGATTTTTTTTGGGGGGGGTACTTGATACACATAAGGCGATAATCAATATTTATTGGTTAGATGCCCATAAGTACAAAAGTTTTTGTTGAAGCAAAATATAACCATAACAACATAACACTGATCCACGAAACCTGAAAACAGTTTGATGGTTCATTCAGCTAAATGGTTGAGTAAATTATGGTAAATTCATATGGCTGGATACATAATTATTTACTTCTAGTATTTGAATGGAAAGGCATAATTTTATTGATGAATGAAAACATAAATTTCATATTAATAAGTTATGATTCCATTTTTATACAAATCAAAGTAATAAAAGTCTTTTATTTGTGTGTGAAGTGTGGAGCAAATGTTGGGAAAGCAATGCAATGTTTCACCCAGGCTGTTAACATTGGCTTAGTTCAGAGTGTCAGGATTTCACCCCAGTCCCTTCAGTTCCTTCTTTTATCATTTTTGGTAACATCAGAGGAAAAAGAAAAAATAGGGCCAAAGTAAGACTTTTAGAATAAGTATATTTAATACCCATATAGCTTATGAGATAATATTCTTTCTGTAAAACAATTGGCTGAGAAATTTAGAAATTTAAAAGTTGACTTTCTAATTAAAAATAAAGGTAAAAAAAAGAATAAAATTTTTAGGAATAAATTTAACAAATGGAACACAAATCTTTGTTGTTGTTGTTGTTAATCTTCATCCAAGTGTAGTTTTCCATTCATTTTTAGAGAGAGTGAAAGGGGGTGGGGAGGAGACAGAGAAACATTAATGTGAGAGAAACACATAGAATGGTTGCCTTCCACACGTACCCCAAACAGGGCAGGGCATGCACCCCAACCAGAGCTGGAGATTTGAGCCTGCAACCAAGGTATGTGCCCTTACTCGGAATTGAACCCAGGACCAGTCGGTCCGCGGGCTGATACTCTCTCTATCCACTGAGCCAAACTAGCTAGGGCTGGAACACAAATATTATATGCTGATAACGTCAAAACATTGCTAAGAAATAAATTAAAGATCTAAATAAATGGAAACACTCCATGTTCATGGATTGGAAGACTCAACATATTTAAGATGGTGATTTCCTCTAATTGATTTATAGGTTCAATGCAGTTATCAAAATCCTAGCAGGCCTTATTGCAGAAATTACAAAGCTGATTCCAAATTTTATGTGGAAATGTGAATAGCCAAAACAATTTTGAGGAACCAAGTTGGAGGAATTATACTTTCTGATTTCAACAGTTATTATAAAGCTACAGTAATAATATTGGCAGAAAAAATTATGGATCACTGGTACAGAATTGATAGTGAAGAAATACACTATGTTATTAGTCAATGGAATTTCAATAAAAAATGCCAAGATAATTCAATGAGGAAAAGATAGTCTTTCAACAAATGGTGACAGGAAATTTGGATATCTACATGCAAAAATATTAATTTATACCTTTACCTCAGAGCATATACCACAATCAACTCAAAATAGATTGTAGACCTAAATGTGAGAGCAGGGCCAGCATAGCGGCATGTTTCTATGTGGTCACATAAGACCCTGTGATTGCTTTAATGCTCTGCTTTTACAGTTTTGAAATTCTTAATGATTTGTTGCCTGTTGTTTGGTGTCAAATCCAAGAAATTATTGCCAAGAACAATGTCAAAAAGTTTCACAGATTCAGGCTAAACTAGAGAACATTATGCTAAGTGACACAAACCAGTCACAGAAGGATTAATACTGCATGATTCCACTTACATGAGGTATCCAAAACAATCAAAGATAACAGAATAGCAGTGTCCAGGAGTGGGAGAGAGGGAGATGGGAAATTGTTTTCCAGTGGGTATAAAGATTCAGTTATGAAAGATGAATATGTTCTAGAGATCTACTATAAAACGGTACCTATAGTTAACAAGCATTAAAACGTTTTTGGACATGATGAACATATTTAGTACCTTGCTTGTGGTGATGGTATCATAAATGTATGGATATGTCCAAGTTCATGAAGATATATACATTGATGTGCATTATTTTTGTGTTCAAATAGCGCAATAAATCTTTAGAAAACATGTAATTACTTATACGGGGAAACTAGCTAGAGGCAAGCCAATTTGGGTTTCTGAATTGTGAAAGGATTCAGGAATCAGAAGCACCATTACTTCAGAAGACAGGTCGGGAGATGAAAAGCAAAACTGGCTTACTGAAGCTCACCAGTCATCTAGAGGCATCCATTCATTAACAAAGCCCTAATCAGGTGTTCATGTCTCATTTCTAAATGCGGCTGGACACCCAGTGGATGCTGGAGGGATCACTGAGAACAAACAAACAATGGGGCAGGAGCTGGGGAAAAATGAACTCTTAAAAGAACCTTGGAAGAAACAGATGAATTAAAAACATTATCATCCTCAGGAATAGAGAGAAAAGATTAGATTTATTAAAAAAAGAGGATGGTATAACCCTGGCCAGCATGGCTCAGTTGGTTGAGCATCGTCCCATGCACCAAGAAATCACTGATTTGATTCCCAGTAAGGGTGCATGTCTGGATTGCAGGCTCAATCTTCAGTAGCGGGTGCGCAGGAGGCAGCCTATTGATGGTTCTCTCTCATCAATATTTCTCTCTCTCCCTCTCCCTTCCTTTCTCTCTCTAAAATCAACACACACACACACACACACACACACACACACACACACACACACACACGATTGTATAAAAAAGGAGAAACATTAAAAAGAGCTGTTAGAAATTAAAAATATGGCAAAAAAGAAAAAATTATTGAAGATTGCCAATCAAACTCAAAAACAGAAAGCTTGTAGAGGATTAATCTAGGAGACCTAATATCTAACTACCAGGAATTCCAAAAAGATAGAAGAGAGAGGCAGAAGGGAAGAAATTATTGAAGAAATATTGAAAGTAAAATCATCTGAATTGAAATAAAGCAGTTTCCATTTGAAAGAGTTCTAAAGTATCCAAAACAATGATTAAAACCAACACCAGAGCAAATTATCATGTAATCAAGTGATTAAAGAACCAGAAAGTCTCAGAGTCAAAGTAAGTGACATACAAAGAAAGAATCAGAATCAGAATGGCAGCAGAGCTCTCATTAGCAATACTAATGGTAGTAAAATACTAATGATAGCATTGCTAATAGTAAACTGCAAGACAATGGACTGAATTCATTTCTGGAATAGGCCTTTTTCATTACCAAATTTTCACACAAGTGTGAGGACAAAAATAATCATTTAAAAAAATCCACGAATGATCTTAAAATATATGCATACCTTCTATGGTATTATTCAGGAGGCTGTGGATAATGTGCAACTCAAAATGAGGGAGTAAAACAAGAAAGGGGAATACATAAAACCCCAAAAACAGGATGCAACCTGAGAGAGATCAAGCTTCAGAAGGTCAGCCTTGGTGGCCTGAAGCAATCAGATGTAATTAGAGAAGGAGAATAAAGGGTTCCAGGAGAGCTTCTCTAAAAAAATAAACAGAACTGATCAATTATCTAATGTGTCTCATCATATTGAGAAGAGTTTTATAGTTCTGTAGAGTGTTTGGGAAGAATTGGTAATGAGGATACACAAAATCCAAGTGTGTGTGTGTGTGTGTGTGTGTGTGTGTGTGTGTACATTCTTATGAAAGACACAGGAGGATAACATTGGCAAATTGGAGTATATACAATTTTTAAATATAATTTTTTAGTAAGGTGGAAAAGTAAAACCAAAGATTAACCATATATATATATCGATATATCGATATATCTATATATCTATACATCTATACATCTATATATCTATATATCTATATATCTATATCTATATATCTATATATCTATATATCTATATATCTATATATCTATACATCTATATGTCTATATATTTCTCCATATAAAAGACTAAGTTACTGACTGTCCATCCATTTGACCGTCCGACCGACTGGCCAGTACATATGATGCGCACTGGCAATTTAAAAATAAATGTTGGCTTGCGCATACGTGATATTTGTCCCCATCTGACACTGGCCTCCCATTTCAATTAATTCTATGACAGTTTGCCATGATGCCATCATTTGCGATGACTATTAATAAATCACAAGGACAAACTCTAGACAGAGTAGGAATATTCCCATCTGAACCCGTTTTTGGACATGGTCAGTTATATGTTGCTTTCTCTCGAGTTAGAAGAACATGTGACTTTAAAGTTAAAGATGTTAAAGTTCATCAGAAGGGAAATTAGTCAAGCACTCTGAAAGTGTGTTTACTCTTAATATGGTATACAGGCAGATATTAGAATAAATTTAATCAATTTATCAGTCTTTGTTTTTATCAATGTTGTTTTTATATCATGTTTTTATTTTTATATCATGTCTGTTGTTTTATCATGTTGTTATTTTTTTCCCAAATTCATATTTCATTTTTTAAATAAATCTTTATTGTTCAGATTATTACAGATGTTGCTCTTTTCCCCCCATAGCTCCCCTCCACCTGGTTCCCACCCCACCCCTTGCCTTTACCCCCCTCAACTGTCCTCATCCATAGGTGTAAGATTTTTGTCCAATCTCTTCCTGCACCCCCTTCACAACCCCTTCCCCCTGAGAATTGTCAGTCCACTCCCTTTCTATGCCCCTGCTTCTATTATATTCACCAATTTATTCTGTTCATCAGATTTTTTTTATTGACTTAATTTTTAGATTCACTTGTTGATAGACATGTATTTGTTGTTCCTTTGTTGTTCATAATTTTTATCTTTACCTTTTTCTTCTTCCTCTTCTTAAAGAATACCCTTCAGCATTTCATATAATCCTGGTTTGGTAATGATGAACTCCTTTAGCTTTTTCTTGTCTGTGAAGCTCTTTATCTGACCTTCAATTCTAAATGATAGCTTTGCTGGGTAGAGTAATCTTGGTTGTAGGTTCTTGCTATTCATCACTTTGAATATTTCTTGCCACTCCCTTCTGGCCTGCATGGTTTCTGTTGAGAAATCAGCTGACAGTTGTATGGGTACTCCCTTGTAGGTAAGTGACTGTCTTTCTCTTGCTGCTTTTAAGATTCTCTCTTTGTCTTTCGCCCTTGGGGTTTTAATTATGATGTGTCTTGGTGTGGTCCATTTTGGATTCCTCTTATTTGGGGTTCTCTTCATTTCCTGGACTTGTAAGTCTATTTCTTTAATCAGGTAGGGGAAGTTTGCTGTCATTATTTCTTTTAATAGGCTTTCAATATCTTGCTCTCTCTCTTCTTCTGGCACCCCCATAATTCGGATGTTGGTACGTTTGAAGTTGTCCCAGAGGCTCCTTACACTATCTTCATATTTTTGGATTCTTTTTTCTTTTTGCTTTTCCAGATGGGTGTGTTTTGCTTTTTTGTATTTCAAATCTTTGACTTGGTTCTTGGAATCATCTAGTCTTCTGTTGGATCTCTGTATATTATTCTTTATTTTAGTCAGTGTATGCTTGATTTCTGACTGGTCCTTTTCCATTTTTTTGGCATTCTCATTAAGATCCTTGAAGGTCTCACTAAGTTCCTCGGAGGTTTGTAGAAGATTCTTGAGTAACCTTATCACTGTCATTTTGAACTCCAAATCCAGTAATCTGCTTTCCTCCATTTCTTTCATTTGTGACATGTTTCTTTGTCTCTGCATCTTGGCCACTTCCCTCTGCTCTTGGCACCTCCTCACCTCCTACCCAGCCTCAATGCACTTTTTTCTTTCCTTCTAGTTGTAGAACTTCCACTCAGCCAGCTTTCCCATGGTTCTGGATGATCGCCGTTTTGTCCTTTAGTTGTAGTTTTAATGTGGTTGTGGGGGGGCGGCACATACAGGTATATACCTATGCTGCCATCTTGGTTGTCCTCATGTTGTTATTATTGATTTATTAATCAATTTATACATTATTTTCGTATACATTTTACTAATTTTCTATCATCTCTGACACTTCTATTATAGAGAAAAGGTGAATAGTGATATTAAAATATTTCTTCTAATTAATTTCCTTTCAGTGTGCACTAATCTGTGCATGGGACTACTAGTAATATAATAACTATGTCTGGTGACAGTTGCATACTGAAAATATTAGTGGGAACATTTTGTAAAGTATATGATTATCTAACCACTTTATGGTACAACTGAAATTAATACACAGTAATATTGAATATAAATTGTAATTTAAAAATTTAAAAAAGTTGCAATTAAAACAACCAATGAACAAAATTCTGTGGTTTAGTTAACACTGATGTACTCATGTTGGCTTTTCAGTTTTGAAAATTATACCCAATAGTGTAAAAGGATAATATCACAGGAAATGAAACTAGGTGTGCAGTATACAGAAGGTTCTGTGGTAACTTCACATCTTTAATGTAAATATAAAATTATTCCAAAACAATCATTTATTTAAAAAAAAAATGTTTGCAATTGAGAATAGCAGAAAAAGTAGAAAACAGGATAAGAAACACCTCACACATTGAAAATATCATATGCAACTACAAAACTTCTTTAATCTGTCCAAGTTTCTATATTAAAAAAGAAAATCCACAGCAAACATTATCCATAATGGTATAATGAGAAAAGCTTTCCCTTTGGGATTGGGCTTAAGGTACAGATGATTACTATTATTACTTGTATTCACCATAATAATGGAAGTCCTGGCCAACACAGACAAGAAAAAGAAATAATAAGTGTACTAGTAAGGATCAGATTTTTAGAAACAAAACTGTCATTATAAATATATTATGTAAATTAATATGTATATATTTCTCCAAAGTCATTAGAATTAAAAAGAGTTTGGCAAAAATTTAATTTACTTTTATATCTTAATAACAAACAGCTAGAAAGTTCATTTTAAATTATGTAGACTTAATAACCTAAATATATCAAGTATTTACAAATAAATCTAGCAGAAGGAAAAATATAAATTTTATCAGAAAATATTTTTAATTAATAGTATACATGTGCCATATTAATGAGGTAGAATACACAATATTATAAAGATGTCAATTCTCTTTTAATCAATCCATAGGATCATTACGATCCTAAAAAAAAAAAAATTGGAACAAGATTTCGACATGCTTATTTGGAGATGCAAAGGGTCATGACACTTTGAAGAAGAAAAGATGATGGGGATATGTACTCTACCAAGTGTCAAGAGTTCATATGGAGCTATGAAAGTCAGTGAGGCATAAGGAGAGACTCTTGTGGGCCAATGGCAGAGAAGTGAGAATAGAAGACACTCTGCTCATGTGGCCCCTGGGTAAGAGCAGAGGGGAAAAGGATGGTTAACCCAGATGAGGACAGTGCAAACTGGAGAAGAGGGGAGAGCTGGCTAAGTCAAGCATGACTGAATTGGGCTGTAAAATCATGGCAGGCACGTGGCAAAGAGAGTGTAGCAATGCAAGGGTGGTGATTGGGGAGTGGGGTACTGGGGTATGGGTGGAGGTGAAAAGGACATAGAGGGGGATAAATGGTGATGGAAAACAAACAAACAAATAATAAATAAATAGATAAATCTATATAGATAAAAACCCAGTGGCCATAACACAATAATGAGCAAAGACTGGCACGGGTGGGTGGGGCCGCATGATTTCATGTGCTGGGCTTCTAGTAAATAAATAAATAAATAAATAAATAAATAAATAAATAAATAAATAAATAGAAAGTGAAGCAACACAGGCACCAAACTGCAGACAGGGTCAATCTGGAGGAATAACCCAGAGGGTGAGGAACACATCCCCAAAGCACTTAATATCACAGAAACAACTAAATAAAGCAGCTGTGCACCAATGGGCTGATATAATAACATGTGGTTTAAAGTCAAGCTTAAATCAAGTTAAAAAATAAAATTAGTTCTGTGACCATTAAAAAATAATAATAAAGTAGAGTTTGCAGAGCTATTGAGGGAAATTAAGACACCCCCTCAAGAAAACACAACCAACTTAAAATAATATCCTATATAATACAAGGGAAATATGCAAATCGACTGAATGGCAGAATGACTGGTCGCTATGACATGCACTGATCACCAGAGGGCAGACGCTCAATGCAGGAGCTGCCCCCTGTGGTCAGTCCACTCCCACAGGGGGAGTGCCTCTCAGCTACAAGCCAGGCTCATGGCTGGCGAATGTGGCAGCCTGAAGGACAACCGAGTCTTGAGGGGTCCGGACTACCAAAGGGCACAGTCTGGGCTGAGGAACCCCTCCTCCCCCTCTCCTCCCAGGTGCACAAATGTAGAGCACCAGTCCTCTAGTTAGATATAACTATAAACCAAAAAAACGACTAAAAATTAAATAACTCCTATAGTGCCGGGAGCCAGTTCATCCTTGCTGTTTCAAGGGACCTGGCATATATGGCATACTGTTCTTAATATGTTTGCTCACCTTCTTGGCACTATGTGTTTTAACCAAGGTCTCTGAGAAAGGTTGTTTCCCCAGGTAGGGATTTTCCCCTGAAGTTAGGGAGGGAATAAAACCTCTTAACTAAGTGCCAGGTGGGTAATTAATCACTTTAACTATGAACAATCATGCTTAAGCTACATAATCTTGCTCCCTGGAATGGAGATAAGAAACGCCCTAACCTTTGAAATAGAGATTGATAGGATTGGAATCAACTGGTATAAATACAGATGTAAGAAGACAGAACGAAGAGACACAGAACCTAGGCACAGAACCTACACAGAATTAGAGACAGAAGAACTTCGCTGGAGAGAACATGGCAAAAGATCCTGGACTGAACCTGACTACAGAAATGGGCAAGAGAACCTGACTAGAACCTGGTGACTGAACCTGGCTGGAGAACCTGGACTGAACCTGGCTGAAGAACCTAGCAAGAGAACATGGACACAGAACCTGGCTGGAGATCCTAACCAGAACTTCGCTGGAGATCCAGACCAGAACTTGGCTGGAGATCCTGGCTAGAGATCCTGGCTAGGCTGCTGATGAACTGAATGCTGCCTCCATGTCATTCCTTCTTAGCCGACTCCATCTACGCCTTTGGGGATCCCTGGAACCGCTGGGGTTGGACCCCGGCATCTGGCGCCCGAACAGGGACCCCTAGGTAAGCCCCACTCTCGGGATGGATAGGACTCCACCGTAGGAAGAGGGTGGATAGTCTTCGCTGACTCCATCCACACCTTTGGGAACCCCTGGAACAGGATTCCCCTGGGTAAGCCCCCCCCCATTGAGAACCCCCACATTCGGGATGGATAGGACTCCACCAGGGTGCTACAGACCCCCCTATGGAAGATAAGTAGGGTAAGAAGGTGGATAGTACAGAACTTAGATTGAGAAGATGTGCCATACTGAGTCCAAAGAAAGAAGACTCTGTATTGATCCTTAGATTGAGAAGATGTGCCATACTGAGTCCAAAGAAAGAAGACTCTGTATTGATCTTTAGATTAAGAAGATGTGCCATACTGAGTCTAAAGAAAAAAGACTGTATTGATCTTTTAACATATATGCTTGCTAGCAGAGGAATTAAGGTTACTCCCAGTTAGACAGAACGTTTTATATAAGAAATATGTCCATGCTTTTCTGAGGAAGGAAAGGTAAATGTATTGGCATGGGAGAAGGTAGGCCCAAGGAGCCTTATCCTTAACCCCACTGCAGCCTTTCCACCCCGGGAAAGTGCAGGATTGGCAAGCTCTCCCTGGGGTGATAGATCAGGACTCAGGTAATAGCGGAAAGCGCCAATCCTACTCTTAAAATGGATACAAGAGAGCATTTCAGGTTTTTCTTTTTAATGCCTGGCTTTTACAAAATAAAAAAGGGGGAATTTGCCGGGAGCCAGTTCATCCTTGCTGTTTCAAGGGACCTGGCATATATGGCATACTGTTCTTAATATGTTTGCTCACCTTCTTGGCACTATGTGTTTTAACCAAGGTCTCTGAGAAAGGTTGTTTCCCCAGGTAGGGATTTTCCCCTGAAGTTAGGGAGGGAATAAAACCTCTTAACTAAGTGCCAGGTGGGTAATTAATCACTTTAACTATGAACAATCATGCTTAAGCTACATAATCTTGCTCCCTGGAATGGAGATAAGAAACGCCCTAACCTTTGAAATAGAGATTGATAGGATTGGAATCAACTGGTATAAATACAGATGTAAGAAGACAGAACGAAGAGACACAGAACCTAGGCACAGAACCTACACAGAATTAGAGACAGAAGAACTTCGCTGGAGAGAACATGGCAAAAGATCCTGGACTGAACCTGACTACAGAAATGGGCAAGAGAACCTGACTAGAACCTGGTGACTGAACCTGGCTGGAGAACCTGGACTGAACCTGGCTGAAGAACCTAGCAAGAGAACATGGACACAGAACCTGGCTGGAGATCTGAAACAGAACCTCTCTGGAGATCCAGACCAGAACTTGGTTGGAGATCCTGGCTAGAGATCCTGGCTAGGCTGCTGATCAACTGAACGCTGCCTCCATGTCATTCCTCCTTCGCCGACTCCGTCCACACCTTTGGCGACCCCTGGACCTGTTGGGGTTGGACCCCGGCATCTGGCGCCCGAACAGGGACCCCTAGATGTAAGAAGACAGAACGAAGAGACACAGAACCTAGGCACAGAACCTACACAGAATTAGAGACAGAAGAACTTCGCGCGAGAGAACATGGCAAAAGATCCTGGACTGAACCTGACTACAGAAATTGGCAAGAGAACCTGACTAGAACCTGGTGACTGAACCTGGCTGGAGAACCTGGACAGAACCTGGCTGGAGAACCTAGCAAGAGAACATGGACACAGAACCTGGCTGGAGATCCTAACCAGAACTTCGCTGGAGATCCAGACCAGAACTTGGCTGGAGATCCTGGCTAGAGATCCTGGCTAGGCTGCTGATGAACTGAATGCTGCCTCCATGTCATTCCTTCTTAGCCGACTCCATCTACGCCTTTGGGGACCCCTGGAACCGCTGGGGTTGGACCCCGGCACTATAGAAGAAAGGTTTGAGACAAAAGAAAGTAAAGAGAAAAAGAGAAGATTTATTAGGGACAGATAAATCTGTGAAGGCTAAAGTTGCACCAATGGAAGAATAGTTTTGTCCCCAAATTAAATAAGAATACATTTTTGAAGATAGTAGAGAAGAAACTTTCACTGAAGTAAAGGTAGAGTTGACTCTGCCATCTTAAGAACACGAG
This sequence comes from Myotis myotis, assembly GCF_014108235.1. Taxonomy (NCBI): domain Eukaryota; kingdom Metazoa; phylum Chordata; class Mammalia; order Chiroptera; family Vespertilionidae; genus Myotis; species Myotis myotis. Next base: position 30,475,970 of record NW_023416390.1, on the reverse strand, counting down.
AACTATGGTTGAAGATGGTGTGCATGGAATTCACCAGTAACTTTTAGCATCACTTCCATTTATTCATAATAGCCAGAGTATATTTATCTTATAAAATCAATATTATAATAAGTCTTCAAATTTCAAGCTTTACAAGTAGAAGTCACCATAAACAAAATTAAAGAAAAGGAAAGTAAATTTATAACTTTCAGAATATTTAACAAACCCTCCTTTATTATCAAAGAAAAGACAATCACTTCAACTAATAGCACTGGCAATAAATAAGCCAGCAACTCACCTAAGAGGCAATTTAAATGACCAATAGACACAAAACACGTCCACCTCCCATGTAATCAGAAAATGCGGGGAGAAACCAAGATGGTGGCATAGGTAAACACCGGAGTTTGCTGCCTCGAACAACCACTTCAAAAATACAACTGAAAGATGGAATATATCTCAAGAAATAAGAAACACCAATCAGAAAGGACATATGCACCCCTTTGTTCTTAGCAGCACAATTTGCAATAGCTAAGATTTGGAAGCAGCCTAAGTGCCCATCAGTAGATATGTGGATTAAAAAACTGTGGTACATCTACACAATGGAATACTATGCTTCTATAAAAAAGAAAGAATTCTTATCATTCACAATAGCATGGATGGACATGGAGAGCATTATGCTAAGCAAAATAAGACAGTTGGAGAAAGATAAATATCACATGATTTCACTCATATGTGGAAATAATGAACAACATAAATCTATGAACAAAATCAGATCCAGAGACAGAGAAGCATTGAATAGACTGTCAAACTTCAGAGGGAAGGCAGGGGAGGGAAGTGGGGCATAAGAGATCAACTAAAGGACTTGTATGTATGCATATGAGCATAACCAATGGACACAGACACTAGGGGGTTGAGGACATGTGTGTGTGGGGTTGGCGGTGGCTAGGTAGAGGTCAATGGGGGAAAGATGAGACATATGTAATACTATATGTAATACTTTAAACAATAAAGAATTTAAAAAAATAATAAAACTTCTTTAAAAAATAATTAGGGCATATAGATTCCATGGAGTAGTATGCAGCTTTAAAAAGAATGGAGGAGATCTGTATGTTCATTAATGTGAAAAAAATTCAATATTTTCACTATTAAAATAATTAACAATGCAAAATAGCATATCCTATCTAATAAAAGAGAAACATGGTAATTGGCATATGACCGCTACCCTTCCCATTGGCTAATCAGCGAGATATGCAAATTAACTGCCAGCCAAGATGGCGGCTTGCAGCCAGGCAGCTTGAAACTAACATGAGGCTTGCTTGCTTCACTGACGGAGGACTCCAACGTTCCCCGCCTGCCACTGCAGGCCTCTGAGCTATAAGCAACTATGTAACAAACATAGAAGCTAAACAAAAACCCAGAAACCTGTATTCAGTGAGCCCGGGATCTCAGAGCTGGAGTTGATACAGAGTTTCGATTGTAGACCCGAAACAAACCAGATACCTGCTTTCAGGAGTGGAGGCCTAAGAGCTGTAGCCTCAGAGCTAAAGCTGGCCCAGAATAAAAAAAGAAAAAGAAAAAAAGAGCAGTTGGGAGCTTCAGTCCCAGCCTGAAAACAGCCCTCAGCCCCTCACCCAGACTGGCCAAGCACCCCAGTGGGGACTCCCACCCTGAAGGGTGTGTGACCAGCTACAAACAGCCATCATCCCCTCACCCAGGCTGGCCAAGCACCCCAGTGGGGACCCCCACCCTGATCCAGGACACCCTTCAGGGCAAACCAGCCAGCCCCCACCCATGCACCAGGCCTCTATTCTATATAGTAAAAGAGTAATATGCCTCCCAGCACCGGGATCAGTGGAGCCGCGAGGCCTCCTGGCACCGGGATCAACGTGACAGGGGGCAGCGCCCCAACCCCCTGATCATCCTGCCGCTCTGTGTGTGACAGGGTGCGGTGCCCCAACCCGCCCCGCCCCCCCCCCCCCCCCCCCTCACGGGCCCTGCTCTGTGACGGGGTAGAGCCATAACCTCCCCTTCGGCCCTGCCCTGGGTGTGACAGTGGCAGCGCCCCAACTCCCCTATCGGCCCTACTCTGTGAGTGACAGGGGGTGGCGCCACAACCTCCCCATGGACCCTGCCTTGAGTTTGACAGAGTGGGGGAGGTGCCCCAACCCCCCAATCGGCCCTACCCTGAACGTGACTGAGGGTGGCATCTCAACCTCCCAATCCGCCCTGCTCTGTGCATGATAGGGGGCGGCGCCCCAACTCCCCATTCAGCCCTGCTCTGAGCCCGACAAGGGGCTGCACCTAGGGATTGGGCCTGCCTTCTGCCACCCGGGAGCAGGCCTAAGCAAACAGGTCGTTATCTCCCGAGGGGTCCCAGACTGCGAGAGGGCACAGGCCAGGCTGAGGGATCCCCCCTTCCCCCTGAGTGCACAAATTTTTGTGCACTGGGCCTCTAGTCCAATATTATCCTCTTTGTTAAAAAACAAAACACAAATGATGTATTTAGGACAATCAGTTATATGTGTGAACGCAGAGAAAGAGACGTGGAAGGCTGTGCCCACAACACTCAACAGGGCCAGGACTGATGGCTTCAGGCAGGTGGCAAAGGAAGGGGACTTTCCCCTCTGCACACTTGCATGTCATTTGAAATTTTATGAACAAGAATGTAAAATGTAATTCTTTTCTATTAAAAAAGGTTAAACATATTAAGTAATTACTAGAGAAAAGGATAGGATTTCTGGCCTTTGCCTTGTCAGAGGTATAACCCATTACAGAGCAGAAACTCAAAGTGCAGATGAAAATACTCAGCCTGCACTAGTCTTTCATGTCTTGGCCTTTTCTTTTTCTCTTACTCCCTTAGATCAAGATCCCTGGAGGGAGAGTCCAGAGCCCCAACCAGAGATGGGACTAGGCCTGGCACTGACCCATCCCTAGCTCAGGGATGAGACCAAGGCATCCAGAATTTTATGTTTTCTAAAATACCCTCTTTGAAAAAAACCTAGTGAAGGCAGAGGGGCCCCGAGGGAAATGAGAGGGTTCGGAGATCATGAGAAAATAACAAATTGGGTCAGAAAGGACAGCCGAGTCCAGGTGGCCCACAGCTGAGGAGTAGCTGTAAGACAAGAGTCCTGTGGGTTGTGGCAGCTGCACTCACACCAGCAGCTGTCCCTCTGCAGTTTAAAGATCTGATTCCCTCACATGTATTCCTGCATTTCATAAATTGCACATGCGTGTTCTTGTAAAGCAGGATGAAGTCAAGGTTTACAGGAGTGTCTAATGACACCAAAGCAGCAGCACAACCTGAGAGAAAGGTAAAGGGAGACAGAGACTGACCTGGTGCTGAGTTCGGTGCCTTCACTGGCCATCGTCTTGCTCTGGGCTCTTTCTGGGCCTGGAACCCTCCTGTGTCCCCAGCCTGTGTCGAGTGTGGCTGCTCAGCCCTGAGCAGGAAGTGTGTACAATCACTCGAGGAGAGCTCCTCCCAAATGGGGAAATTAGAAGTGAAACTAACTTTCTGAGTGTTTTCAGACATGTCTCCCTCCTTCTGCAGCCCCGCAGTCGTTCTCAGCCATCAGGACATGTGGCAGCAGGAATGGAGGACAAAAAGAGACAGTCAGGACCAGGAGGCAAGGGGAGGAGGACCCAAGGGGAGGGACAGGGCCAGCCCCAAGGAGTCTTCTTGTTTGAGCAACGACTCCAAAAACAGGAAAATAGCCTAGCTACGGGGCCTGGAAACCTGGAGAGCAGGAGAGGCAGCGACTGAAAAGGGACAGGGGGCAGAGAAAATACCCAGGGGACATGCTTCCTTAGCTTCACCAGGAGCAGTTTCCATTCAGAGGATAGTTGTGGGCTGAGTCTCCAGCCTGGGAGACCCTGTGGGGACAGGGTTGTCCCTGAGAGGAGGCAGAGTCCCAGACCTGAGAATTCAGGGGCAGGAGGAAGCGGAGGCAACAGCATCAGCAGCTTCTGGTGCAGAGGATGAAGACCTGGCAACACTGAGGATGCAGAAATAGAGAGGAGGGGCACCTGGGACCCAAGTGGGAGCACTCAGGCCCCACACTAATGTCCCCTTCTGGGAGGTGGCCCATCATTCAGCAGGACTCCTGGCCCCCCTGCCCTCCCTTCTTCCTGTGGAGTCTCTGAGGCTGGAGTTCTGTGAAGGTGAGTCTGCTCCTTGGTGGGTCTCCATGGGCTCATCCTGCTGGAGGGGCCAGGGCTCTGTGCTCCTCTGAACTCCAGTGCACAGGGACAGCGGTCTGGGTGTGGGGAATGTGTGTGGTTGATTGGAGCAGCCTTGGGCCTTGTGGATAAGCCCAGTTCTGGGGTTCAGATTGAGGAATTATTTTTTCACACACATCCAAACCATGTCCCCAGCTTTTATGAAGAAGAAAGCTGGTATTTTGCTCCCCATCTGTCTCACATATTTGCCTGTCAGTAGGTTTAGAATTCAGGTGAAAAGGCATGCATTTTTTTTGGGCAGGAGTAGGGCGGGAAAACAAACACCCTGAAAGGAGTCAAGCACCTGGGTGTATGTCTTACTCCTTGAGTTCTTGTCCATTTGTGCCCTAGATGGGTAAAGAGGGGGAATCATAACCCCGGCAATTGCATGGTTGTGTAGACTTGATGGCACTCAGTGGCAATATTTCAGTTTTTAGAGACTGGGTTGTGGTAGAACTTAGTAGAACCTTTGTGACTGGGTTCAGTGAGGGTACAGCTGTGGACTTCTGAGTCTTCCTACAAAGCTGGTAAGAATCCAGATGGGTCGTTGGAGGGGAAATGTGATTATCTCTATAGAGAAGGCAGTGAATCCTTAGAAAAGGGGTCTGGAAGAGACATCTGGGCAGAGGAAGAAGAGGTTAAGGAGTGAGGTTAAGGCATGCAGAAGAGGAAGAGACTATAGGGGTGCACAGTAATCCTACCTGGGCCACATTCGGAAAGTCTAGGGCTATGCATGAGAAACACCCCTCTGCAGGCCAAAGAGGAAGAAGGCTGGCTCAGGGCCACATGGCCTGTCCCAACCCGTAGTCACCACCATAACAACAGCCCTTAATTTGGAACCCTGAGCTCCACCTCAGGGTAAGTTAGTGACCTGTATCCAGAACGGAACAAGGATAGATTTTCGTGGTACCTGGTTACTGCTGGATAGCACCACACTCCCTGAAACCCCCTGAAACCACATAATGCCTTTCTCTCATGACCACCCAGTCTCAGACACACGGGGTGGACACAAACAAAGGAAGGAGCCTGTTACTGCCATCACATTTCTCATTTTAGCATCTAAGAATCCCCATTACCACCAGTTGGGTAGTCCTTTCCTCCCAAACTTGACTCCAACCACGCCTGCACTTCTCTCTATTGGTCGTGCATGGTATTACTGCCTCCTTAGAACTGCATCTGGTTGCCTGGTTAGAGAAACCAAACTAACAATTCCTTATCTCTCAAGATTGTTAGACCACTGGTGGTCCACGAGGTCACCATGATTGTAATGGGTGAAGGGGGATCATGTTATCACTGTTCTCTCAAGATTGTGTCTATCTAAACCCTCTAAATTAGCAATAGGAGCACCATTATTTCTATCTGAATAAAGGAGAACTGACTTATGGATTAGATTCTGAGATAATTTTGATATTTGGCAGTTCATGAGCACAAAAACCAGCTTATGACATGGACAGAGAAGTCTGGGTTTAAAATTGAGGAGGGTCCTGAAACTGTGGCCCCTCCCACCCCCTGAGAACCCTTCTGTTTCCCAGAAAGGTTCATTCTGTCCTGAAGCCCCACAGTGACCTTGCCTTTTTCACCTTCCTGGAGACAGAACTGCTCAAACCTACTCCTCCTTGGCTTGAGACTGGCATTCCTAGGGTGCACATAAGAGAATCATTCTGACATCCCTGCCAGGCATGTTGATTTTACTAGGTGGTGAGCTATGTAGAGCAATTAAAATTATTAAACAAGTTAAAAAATGAATGACATAGAGTGACTAATTAAGAGAAAATGTGAGATTTTAAGGAAGTTGTGGGGTATCATATCTGCCATGCCCCAACCCCTGTCCCCTGGGGGATTGTCTTCACCTTCCTCCACCATTACGGTTCTCTGCTTCCTGGAGGATCGGAACCTTAGTGTCTTAACCTCACCCAACTCTTATTGACTCAGATGCCCAACTGCGTGACTGAAAAATCAGGCTGACCTTTTATAAGGTTCAGCATATTTAATCCTGGGAATCCTGGTTGAATCTCGCTGCCATCACTGGGACCAGGAATTTCCACATCAGACTTGCCTCATAAGAAAAATGCAAGTCTGTAGGTGTCAGTCCTGCCCTCAGGAAGGGTGAGGATTGTTTCTTGGGAGTTACCTCGACCTGGGGTTTCCCTGCGAGACCCAGAGTGTTAGCTGGGCTGGGCACCACAAGAAGCTGGGATGTACCAGTGAAGGAGGCCATTGAATGAACAGTGAAGCCCCACTCTTAATATTTCTGCAAGTTCCCCCTTCATCCATTACTAATCATGGTGACCCTCTCAGACTTCACGGACCACCAGTGGTCTGCGGACCACTGGTTGGCGACCGCTGCTCCAAAGGTTTCCTTAAAGCAGCGGTTGCCAACCTTTCGGACCTCACGGACCTCCAGTGGTCCACGGACCACCGGTTGGTGAATGTCCTGAACCTTAAGATAGCCACGTGATGCATATGTAGCCAGAAAAGTCGTACACTTAGCTCATTCTAATGATTTCCACTCAGCACACAGAAGGTGCCCATTGGGCAGCAGCCTTTGCTTCTTTTGGCTTGTAAGTGGGTGCTTCTGTTGAGTGGAGGATCCATGGACGGGACCTCAGAGTTGCTGAACAGAACAGAAGCAGTAGAGGTGGCCCCTGCAGCTTCGTGAAGACTCAGTGGTTGTGAGACAGGAGTGGGATGTCATAAGGAGGCGCCACCAGGGGAGAAGGATCAGTTAAACTGTCCCTGCACAGAGGGACTCAGAGGGATACACTCAGAGAAGGACGCACAAAGGACTTCTGCCTAAATTAAAGATTCCAGAATAGCTATTCTTATTGATTTCAATAAATTTGTTCCCGGCCACTTAAAAAGTCCTTTTTACCTATTTATTTTATTTTTTAAGAGTTTTAAAATATATATTCTTATTGATTTCAGAGAGGAAAGGAGAGGGAGATAGAGATGGAAACATCAATGATGAGAGAGAATCATTTATTGGCTGCCTACTGCACTCCCCCTGCCCCCTCCACTAGGGAATGAGCCCCCAACCCAGGCATGTGTCCTGACTGGGAATAGCTAGTTGGGCTGGTTTGTTTTTATAGTTTCTCTTTTTGGTTAAACTTCTTATTGGTTTATTTATTTATTTTTTTAGTTGTCTGTCTATGGCTGTGATGGTGAACCTTTTGAGCTCAGCGTGTCAGCATTTTGAAAAACCCTAAATTAACTCTGGTGCCGTGTCACATAGAGAAATTTTTTGATATTTTCAACCATAGAAAAACAAAGACTTATATTTTTGATATTTATTTTATATATTTAAATGCCATTTAACAAAAAAAATCAACCAAAAATGAGTTCACATGTCACCTCTGACATGCGTGTCATAGGTTCGCCACAACTGGTCTGTGGGTTCTTATAGTTCACTGAACTTCTTTAAGAGGATTATTCCAAATTCTTTGTCAGACAACTTATATATCCCCCCATTTCTTTAAGGGTAGTTATTAGAGTTTATTAGTGTTTTTTTTTTTGTTTTTTTTTGGAGTAGTTCGATGTTTACCCGAATATTCATGATCCTTGATTCCTTTGTTTGGTATCAGTGCACATAAGTAAGCAATCTCCTCTCATAGACTTTATAGGTTCACTTCACCAGAAAAATGCCTTCAACAGTCAGCTCAGGTTGGAATACAGTACAGGAGAGCTGATAGCATCCATGGGAAGATGGATATGTCATCAGGGTCTCAGTTGGGAAGGCCAGTGCCTGTGCTCTGAGGTTGGTGGTTGGATGATGGCTGAGCTCTGTGGTTTGGTGAACTTACAGGTTGGGCTCCCTGATCAGGCACAACTGCTGGCTGTACTCTGGGGATTGATGGGTCCACTTGCTGAGCTCTGCAATCATCTCTTGTTGAGTGAAGTTTCAGGCAGTGTTTTGTGTTATGTTGGTGCCAAAGGTTGCACTCTGTAATTTGTCAGGGTTACAGGCTGGGCTCTGCAATAGCTCCTGGTTGGGTAGAGTTTCAAGCTGTGTCCCCTAGTCTGATGGTGTCTCTGGCTGGACTTAATGCTCAGTTGGGGCTACTATAAGGGCTTCACACTCATACTGGGCCTTTGATTGTGATCTGAGATCTGGTGATGCCATTGGTTGTTCCCTGAAGTTGGCTGTGCTACGGGGTGGGCTTCCCAATAAGTTAACTTTCTAGCTGTTCTCTGATGTTGGACATGGTTATTGGCCAAATTTTCTGATTGAGAGGGGCCTCCAGTGGCATACTGCATTGGATGGGGATAGAGACTGTTCCACATTGGGCAGAGTCACCTCCAGGATCCCTCGTTGGGTGGAGCTACAGGCTATGCTTCATGATTGTGTGGGCTCACTGGCTAGGCTGCCTGAATGGGTGAGGGCATAGGCTGTATTAGTCAATTGGATAGGGCCATTGGTGGGGCTCTGCTGCTAGACGGAGTGATAGATCTGGTTCTTTGGATCACCTGAACCATAAGCTTGTCACCCTGGCTATCTGGGTTCTTTGGATGAGCTTTCTAAAGGACCAAGACTGGCTGGCCAGCATGGCTCAGTGGTTGTGTGTGGGAGTGAATCCTGGAAAAACTATGTTAGAATATAAAATAGGGACGGCAGATGCCTATTTCAACCATCTGATCATCTATTTATAATCTCTTTTGATAACATATTGTTGCCCATTACACAAATTACTCATCTTGCTGTGACAGTTAGTACACGTTGCCAGGCCTGCAGCTCTGTTGGAGTAAACTATCTCTTCAGCCAGCAGGCTCATCTAGTATATTCCTAGTTTTGTCAGTGACTTATTGTGAGAATTTTCTTGGGAGGAGGAGGGATAAGGGAAGCAGGACACTGCTTTAGTTCAGGCAAAATGGGGGGGAGGTAGGGCGGTGGTCTGTAGACCAATAGGGACAGGAGGCTCTTTTGCAGGACAGTGGGTTCAGAAGGATCTAGAGTTCAGAGTTCTCAAATGCATCTACTTAGAAAGCCCCATTCTGAGTTTCAGGTCTTGATGTTTTCTTTATCAGGGATTGAGCACAATAGTCCAAGCTGAGCTTAGAATTCAGTCTTCTCTGAAGTTCTATCATTCTTTTTTTAAAATATAAAATCCTCACCCAAGCACATGCTTAGACAGAAGAAGAGGGAGAGAGAGACACAGAGAGAAACATCTATCAGTTGCCTCTTGTATACGTCCCGACCCAGGACCAAACACATAACCCAGGTATGTGCCAAGAGGCAAACCTTTCTCTGCACAGGAGGATGCTCAACCAACCGAGACACTCAGGGTGGGCAGAAGTCCGACATTCTTAAAATTAGGGCCTGCACCAGGCCTTCCATATTGTGTACCTTCCAGATGCAGGTGGTAGTTAATATATAAGCTTGCCATGTACTCTTTTTGATACTTTAAATTAGCTTAGAAATAGCCACCTAGCCAGGCTGGTATGGCTCTGGTTGAGCGTGGAGCCATGGTTCAATTCCTGTTCAGGGCATATGCCCGGGTTACAGGCTCAATCTCTAGTAGGAAGTTTTCAGGAGGCAGCCAGTCTATGATTCTCTCTCATCATTGATGTTTCTATCTCTCTCTCTCCTTTGCTACTCCTCCCTCTGAAATTAATAAAAGCATATATAAATAGTTTTTAAAAAAGAAATAGCCATCTAATCACACAGTTCTTACAGTTACTATTCTTTGTAAATGTTAGATAATGGCCTTTTCCCCTATATCTCATCCATACGGGTGATTGTGTTTTGCAACTGCACTGTTTTAGTACCTCTGGGACTAACAGTATTCCACCTGTTGCCAGTTGGCTAGACAGTGATCCAGCTCAGAACTCCATGCTTAGGTCTGGCTTGCTAGACCCTAATGTGAAGGTATGTTCCCTAAAAGCAAAGCCTGAGACAAAGTCCCTTTTGTCAGTGATTTATTGTGAGAATTTTCTCCAGATGAAAAGGGATAAGGAAGGCAGGACACTGTGCTGGGAAATGCTAAGCAAGGATGTGGTCATAGCTGGAGACCAGCTCTAGCCTGATTCCCTGAGGAGCACAGGAACATGAATCACTCCACATGTTTGGTTCATCTTTGGTGCTGGGAAGCAGCCCCCAGGACAAAGAGATTTAACTTTCAGGTGAATATGCCTCCATTTAGCCCAAAGAAATATACTGGGGAGAGATGGCATAAGCAGTCAATACACATAATAGCAGGGATGAGAAATATGCCTGAAAGCGAGATTTTCCAGGGTATCAACAGCATCCACTACACTAGTGAACTGTTCTGATTTGTTTACTGAATAGCAAAGACTTTTTTGAAATTCTTCTTAAATTCCTCTTCTGTTAGGTCTGAGTCATTGTGCTGGGGAAAAAACACACAGACAAAAATAATGACCATATCAGTGTCATTAGACAATGTGCATTGGAAAATGATCAGAACTCTTGTTTTAAACACATAAGCTACATTAAACAGATTAAGTTTAAAAACTCAAGCAGCTAAGCCCAGGCGGTGTTGCTCTGTGGTTGAGCATCCACCTATGAACCATGAGGTCATGGTTTACTTCTGGTCAGGGCACATGCCCAGGTTGTGGGCTCAATCCCCAGTGTGGGGTGTGAAGAAGGCAGCTGATCAATGATTCTCTCTCATTATTGATGTTTATATCTCTCTCTCCCTCTGCTTTTCTCTTTGAAATCAATAAAAATATATTTACAAACAAGCAAAAACAAAGCAAAACAAAACAATACAAAAATCTCAAGCTGGTAAGAGTAACTTTTCTTTCCTAACAGCATGATTAACTCTTGTTGTCTAGACAGAAATGGGAAATAATTACTATACAGAGGACTCTCAGTCATTGGTTTTGGATTGTTTGTTTCAGTGAGGGTTAGAAAGGTAATCTAAGGTCTTAGTAACAATCAAATATTACAGATGTACAATCACAATCAGTGGTATTCCTTTCACATTGTCAATTTGATTCCCCTCTGGTGATATGTTATATGGTTCATTAACATGGGAAGGAATCTGCAGTTTGGGACCTTTGAGAGGTCTGATTGAGTGTATTTGGGAGAGGTAAGAAGGATAACATGACTTTAGGAAGGAATTTTTTCGGTAGGTTTTGAACAGGGAGGACGCCACTGTTCTCAATGGTCACCTGTCACTTTTGAGGAGAGGAATTAGCTCTCAGGGGCCTGGAGTCTGGTTGCAGGGACAACTACTTATTCACTGTTGCTCTCTCTGGTGAGCTTAAATCCTCAATTTAAAAACCCAGTCACTTCCTGAATCCTTCCTTGTATAGGCTTGTCATAGGATGAGGGAAACTGTAAAATTTCCAAGTACCAGGAAATGCAGTCAGAGTGACTCAATGTATAGAAAATGAAATGGATGTAGGGAGAGCCTCTTACCTTAGGATCTTGATAGATGTTGTTCATATCAAGCACAAACCCCTCCACTTGGGCATAACATCCATCATTTAGACTATTCTTGATTTCATCCAATCTCCTAAGTGTCTCTAGGCATTGAGAAGCCTTTTGAAACTGATGAAAAATATATCAATAGGAGCATTACTGACAAAGTTCAATGTCTACATTCTGTGGATTCCCATAAAATCCAGAGGAAATATAAGGTAAAGGTAAAGGCAGCTCATGCTCCCCCTCCCATGGGCTTCAGATCACAGATTCCACAGTGTCTGTGTCAAGGTTGGATAACATTATGGGGCCTATACATGGTTTGTTGTTGTTACTCACATAATTTTCATGTGGAATATTTGGAAAAACTTTGCCCTCGAAATGGCAATAGGCCTTTAGGAGTAGGAATTCACATTTCTGCAAAGAAGGAGACTGTGAATGAAAAGCAACTTGGCAGGAGTGAGCCCAAATGCATGTCTAGGCAGATACATGAACACAGTAGTCTACTGGAAGTTTCCCCAAACAGGGATTGTTCTTGGACACTAACATGTAATAGCTGAGATTTTTTCTTTCTTTTTCTTTCTGCAAACAGGTTCTGGTGAATTTTCGGCGTGGATGAGGCATGGTCAGAAGAGCAGGCACCCTTTGAAACTCTTGCCCTCACCCATGACTGTTTGACTTCTCATGTGAGCAGAAAGGAGATGTTTTGGGTCAAATTCAACTCACCATCTTCTCTTCAGGCCTCATCGGTCTTGCCAGGACCTCAGATTCACTGTCTTGCTGCTGACTTCGTGAAGACATTTTTATTTTGCAGAAGGTACATTTCCAATTGTTCCTGAGATGTCAGATAAGTGAGCAAGGCAAGCCCCAGAAACACCTCCATTCCCACAGCTGCCACTGTTCTTTCAGACATAGCTGATGGGCACAGCCAGGGAATGAGGGGACACCTCCCAGATTCTCTAGGACTCTCATGTGGTAACCCTGGCTCTTAGAGTAGAAGCAGCATTTTATTGGGTGTAATATGGAGTCTGGGTGAGTGATGGGCTCCCCTTTCTCTTTCTGAGCTGCTGGGAGCACAAGTAGCCCTGCCCAACAAGTCTTAGTGTTGGAAATGGGCCTTAACCCCTGGGAGGCCTTGTGCCTCTATTACCCAGTTGAGAACATGGCAAAATGAAGAAAAATATCTTTGTTTCCTGCCTTTTCTGAATAAGCACAGAACACAGACAACTAGAATTTGTGCTCCTGTGAACAGGAGTCTGAGGTGGGAAAGTTCTGGAAAGGACAGTAGTGGTATGTAGACAAGGAACCCAGCCACCAGTCTCAACCTCCCTGGGGAGAGAGGGGAATATTACCCTCCTGTTGACAGTATCTTTAAACAGCTCCCCACATCATATCGCTAGACCCTGTACTTCTGACCCTGCTCTTTTGCCATCAGGACACGAGGAGAGACTCTGCATTGGGAGTGTGCATGGCAGGGAGAAGGTCCATAGAAGGAGAGGGGTCTGCATCTCACAAACCTCTTAGATTCCACAGGAGGGATGTGACAGTCCCCATGAAAGAAGCTGAAACACCAGCTGCAGTTGAAGAGCTTTCCTTCATCCCCACAGATCTTGCATTTCTCTGCTTTTTTCAGCTAGAAGATAAAACAATGTCTGTATCCCCACTGAGACCTTGAAGACCAACACTGTGGGAATCTGGAACTCATTGATTTTGTGGGAACCTTCATGGACAAATTAAGTGCTTCTCCCTGAGCTATGAACCAACTGCATGGAGTGGAGATTCAGAAAAAGAACTCTTGGTCTGTGGTGAAGTTCAGGAGGAGTGGCCTATGTGACCAGAAAAGGTTTTCCTATAAAACCAGGGTCTCTAACACAGAAAGATCAGCTACAAAAGAGAGGATGAATTTTATAGAAATGTGAACCATTGTATTACCTTGCAAATAAAACAAGGTCCTGGAACAAAAAGATTTGCCTATACCATAATGAGTAAAATGATGCAAGGAAAGGTGGTTTACTGAGAAATTGATAAGATGGAATAAACTTCTAAGACAACATTACATCCTGTTTTCTTGGCTGAGGGCTCCCCATGAGTTGAAGCGCCTGGTAGGGGTTCCTGGACTGTGGATTTTGTACCTGGGGTGCCCCTGGACCTATGACAGTGTCTTTGAATTGGAAAGACCACAGGCACAGATGACCAGGTCGTGCCAGGGAGGACAGAGGTCTTTGGCACTAGAACCATGAGGAGATGCCCCATGACTCAGCGTGACATGTAAGGTGTGGAGGCTCCATCCCTGAACGGCCAGAGAGAGTGGCAATTGCTTTGTTCTATAAACAGAATAGGGAGGGACTCCCTTCAACAACTGATACTGGATTTCTCACCAGTCTCAGTATGTGGCCTTTAACCATGTTTAATTTCATTTGAAGAAGATAAAATTTGACAGCATTTCCATCCAAATCCTGTGGTGTAACTTTTACTCATTGAACCCAACCAAATTTATAGAGCAGATATGAAGATACACTGTGTTATATACAATCACATGTATTCATGAGAAATAGCTGGCCTGTGCCTGAGCCCTATCCTAATCAAGAAAATGCAGCGTAAAGTCTAACATTAAAGTTCAACATTATGTGCTGCTGTGACATTTGGCAAAATTGAGAAGGCCTTGAACAGCCTATTTGCAAGTTCCCTTCCTGAATCTGCTCTCCTGGATAAGGTCCCACAGCTAAACAGTGCTCCTTGTCAGGGGGCCACATGTAACCCTGCTCAGCCTGGAATAACAGGTTTCAGTTCCCTGTCAGCGATAGAATTATTTAAACAAGCATGCCATAACCTCCTAGGGAAACCAGGGGATAACCGACCCTCCACAGCCCCTGGTTGCTCCCTCTGTTCCTGAGGGCAACCATGGTGAGGCCTGCATGGCTGGCACTGCCTTCTTCCTTGTTTAGGAGTATATGTGACTAATACACATTTGCCAATTCATCTGTCCAGTGACAGATGTCATTACTTGCTGTCCCCCAAACTGTGTGGTAGACATCCCTCCCTCACCAATGGGGTGAAAAGGAGGTGATTAAAACAGAAAACCCCTTTATTCTTTCTTTTAAATGAGAATCAGCATTTACATATGAATCAGGAACTATCAGGAACTATATTGGTTCCTGGTTGCTTTCCTGGTTCTGCCTTCTGAGAGAACCCAGAAGATTCTGGGTTGCTCTATAGATGGAAACACCCTTTCTATCCCATTGTCTATTGGAGAAATTCCTACCCTCTTGTGACCATCTCAGGTGGCAAAAATGAGACTGAATTGGGGACTGGCCCCCCCATTGATGAGTGCTGGGTGGAGGGAAAGTGGTCCATTGAGGAGCCGGAGGAGGCAGGAATGACACTATTCACCTTTCTCTGCCAGGACCATTTCTCCTTTCTCCAAACACATGGGGTCAGTGCCATCACTCTCCTGGGTTTAGTCAATCAGCCTCACTGCTGTATCTGTTTCCCTTTTTGTCCTCTCCTCTTCTAACACTTAGAATCCCTTAGGTTTAGATATTTGGCCATTTGATTGCCCCAGATAATCAAATGACTCTCAAAACTGCAGTTACATTGCCATCTCTCCAGCTCCCAAATGTCCAGCCTGTCTTCTGCATTTGTGCACATCCTTATGCTCACCCAGCATCTCCCCCTGGCCCCTTAAAGCACACCCCAAACTCATCCAGGCAAAACAATGTATTATCCTGTCCCAACACCCACTACCTGTTCTTTCCTGGTGCTTCCATTTCATAAAACATTCGCCTTTGACCACAAACCTGAGAATACGTCCTGGGTCTATACTCTTACTCATATTCTGAATCCTACTAAGCCCACTCCTTTTCACAGTAACAGTTAAGCTTGTTTTGTTAGTTCCATCTCTGTAGGGTCCACTGTGTACAGGGATGCTGAGACCCTAATGAATGGTTCCACCCTAATACATAGAGAAAAGTGTTCTGTTTCTCAAAGTCTGTATTATATCTCTGTTAGCAGCACACAAAGATTACAAATGTCCATCTTGAAGTAAATGGGCACAGTAATGTGCAACATAGCTATATTGTTTCTCTTCATGCAGAAAGTAATAAAAGATGAAAAGTCACTCTGATTTAGGGTGAAAATTCTTATCTGGGGAGAATCAGGATTCTGGTCATTTCTTTTGCTTTTAAAAATGGCCATATATGAGAAAGTGCAAAGCTCAAGGAACATCTGGCCAACAGCTCCCATTCAGTGTTCCAGAGAATCCTAAACCGCATCCTTAATGGAGTTTGAAACTGGGTCTAACATGGAGGCCCAGGGCCATTTTCCTTCTTCTCACTGTAGGCACTCACAGACTACTATCATCACTCTCCAGAAATTGGTGACCCACTTCCCAGAAGAACAAGGAAATAACAAATGTAATAAGTGCACAAGAATGTTGTATCCCTATCTATAATAAAGTCTAGGGCCTTTTCCCTTTGTCTCTTTGTCTCTGAGCTTGGCTGCACATTTGAATTGTCTGAGGCGAGTATATAAAATACTAAATTTCTGGTCCCAACATCACAGGTGCTGAATCAATTGGTCTGGTTTGAGACACAGGCATTGGTACTCTCCTTAAGTCATAGAATGAGTAACTTACGTATCAAAATCATATGAAGACATTTTAACAATTCTAATGTCCAAGTCATAACTCAGAATGATTAAATCAAAATTTTATCTAGAGTGGGATCAGACAATGTTATTTTTCAAAGGTCTTCAGGTGATTCTTGTGTGCAAAGTGTGGAACCTGAGTTGAGATTTAGTCTCACATGTGTGCTTATTAATGCATGAGTATATTATAATCCAGTGCTGAATTGGGCTGTAATATCTATCCTAGGAAAGATTATTAAGAAGAGTGAGGGTTAATTGTTAAAACAATTGCCTTTTTCTCCCCATGGAGTCTTGATCATGGGTAGTGTGATCACC
The DNA here is from genome assembly GCF_014108235.1 of Myotis myotis. NCBI lineage: Eukaryota > Metazoa > Chordata > Mammalia > Chiroptera > Vespertilionidae > Myotis > Myotis myotis. The sequence goes on along the minus strand of NW_023416390.1, from coordinate 30,459,433 downwards.
ACCATCTGCAACTCTTCTAGGGCACTCCTCTAAAGTTAAAATGAATCCAAGCTCCTCTGTACTCCAATTCAACTTCCAGAAGTTCACCCTCATTTTCCTTTTATCCAAATCCCAAGATGGCACCTGGCTGACTTTTCACAGGAAATTGACTACTGGGTACAAGACTTACATTGCTATTGATTATCCAGTAGAATGACTTGGACTTATTATCTTCAGGCAGCCTCAGCTTTTATCCCCACCTGATGCAGGGAGGTCATAGACAAGGGCGATCCACTAAAAATGACCTGAGAAATGGTCACGTCATTGCCTGCCTCTCTGGAGAGTCTGGAATACCCTGCTCTCCATTAATTATTTATCCATGGTAAACAATGAAGTTGAAATAATTCTGGAGGTCAGGGATATTATTTCAAACTTCTGTAATGAATATTGAGCATTTTTAATGTATTAAATAATTGCATAGTGAATGAGTAAATAAATGAGTATTATTTCACTTAGGAAAAGAGATTACTTGCCATCTCTTTACAAAATACTAGCATAAAACCAATAATAGTTGTGGGTGAGTATTTCAGATATTTGACAATACAGCAGCTGTCACCAGAAAGGATAAGTGGCCCTAATCAAGAGACAGGAAGCTGTCATGTGGCACCAAGTGTGACACTAATGTTATGAGAAAACAGGACTCCATCAGCAAGAGAGGTTCTGGGAGTCACAGTGGATCCACCGAGATAGTAATGGGTCCTGAGATCAGACATTTCAATTCTTCATCAAGGAGACACAAAATATAGGGGTAACTGAACCTTGTTGCTGCAAAGTGTTGTACCATGGATAAGAATAGAACCTGTGGGTTGGAAGTTGCTAGCTCTTTTAGGTACTCCAGATTGAATAACTCTAGACACACAGAGAATGATAGAGACACTACTATTTAAAGTAGTCACTGAATAGGTAAAAGAATAATTTATCTTCAGTAAACCCAATGGGTATAATGTGCCAAGGACTGGTGGGTCAAAAGTCCTAGAACAGGTTATCTAAAGGCCTAGACCAGTGGTCAGCAAACTCATTAGTCAGCAGAGCCAAATATCAACAGTACAACGATTGAAATTTCTTCTCATAGCCAAGTTTTTTAAACTTAAACTATATAGGTAGGTACATTGTTATTAACTTAATTAGGGTGCTCCTAAGGCTTAGGAAGAGCCACATTCAGGGGGCCAAAGAGCCTCATGTGGCTTGTGAACCACAGTTTGCCGACCACGGGCCTAGACAGCTATATGTAACCTAATGTACATACTATGAAAGTCTTGGATGGTCATTTCTACCTGGAGTATATGAGAATGACACTTTTCACCTCCCCCTTCTTCTTAATTTCTCATTCATACTCAATCTTGAAAAAACTGTCACTTTATCCTTAAGCTACACCTCACATTATGTATTTTGTTTATTGCCTCCATAATCTTTTTCCATAGAGAGAAAAATCACTTTCATAGACAGTCAGAAGGCCTGCACAGCCCCTGAGGTGGAACCAAAGGGTTGGCATCAAAGTAAGGAATTTATTAGGTCATCCCCTCATGTAAGACACTTCAAGTTCCCAAAAGACCCCTCCCAACAGCACTATCCTTAGGAAACGTTTGCCAATAATTTTTGCCTGAGAAAGAATATTGTAAGTCTGTGTGTATATTTTATAGAAGGATGGAAGATTATGTAAAACAAGAGCAGAATATAAATATGCTTTTAGTTGCCTATCTCAAGAAATAGTGTATGGTTTCATATATGTCTCAAGGTAGACTCAGTACTAAACCTGGTTCATCTAGATGATCGTTGTTGAGTGTTTCCTTCCACGACTCGCGTGGAGTAGGGTTCGGTATCTGAAAGAGGAGCTGCACAACAAATGAGAGAAAAAGACACGAGATAATTTTGCAATATTGGGGGACCAGGCGGCATGTACCGAAGGACTTCTCCTTTGTGCTCAGGCCTCACCAAGCTTTTATTGATCTGGGATGCACCCATAGCATAGCCCTAGGCAGGTGACCCCCTGCAACAGGCAGACTAGCCCATCAGCAAGGATTTACATAATAATAAAGGGGGGAGTAGTTTCAGCTACCACTGTCTGTACAAACAGAGGTGGCACATAGCTCCGACCTTTGGGAGGGCTTCAAAGGCACCCAGCCTTCGTGGGGGTTCTCTGTCTATGCTTATGAGATAGTGAAGGCAATAAACAGTTTCCCACAATGGTGATCAAATTTTGCTTCATCAGATTTTATTAAAGTTAGAAATAGTATCCTTTATTAAAAATATCTGGTCTGAGTTAAAAATGAGCCTGTGACCTTATTAAGAAATATTTTTATGTATTCCATAAATATGTCTGCTTTTACAACTTGGACACCCTGGCAATATCTGCATCTATAGCTAAAACTCAGCTATGAGATCTATTTTGATGACTCTTTATTATCCTCATCTCAAATGGTTTACCATTCAAAGATGACCTTGCATTCAACCAGATACTCAATGAAACAAATCTGAAGGCACATACAAAATAAATAAATGAAATAAAATGAAGGGAGGAACCAGGAGAAGAGGCAACAATGTTAATTACACAACTGAGTAACCATAAAAAAGATGCTACACCATATAAAATTAGTTATGTAATAAGAACTTGTATATTTTCTCCTTAGTTTTCATTGTCCTAGGAGATGTATTGGTAAACATATTGCTATGAGAGATGTCTGAAGTTTTGGTGCCAAGAGTTTCTTCTAAGACTTTTATGGTTTCATGTGTTACATTTAAGTCTTTTATCCATTTTGAGTTTATTTTTGTGTATGGTGTTAAGTTGGTGGTCTAGTTTCATTTTTTTGCATGTACCTGTCCAATTTTCCCAACACCATTTATTGAAGAAACTGTTTCTGTTCCATTGTATGCTCTTGCCTCTTTTGTCAAATATTAATGAGCATAATGGCTTGGGTTGATTTCTATTCTATTCCATTGATCTACATTAAAACCAAAAGCTTCTGTACTGCAAAAGAAACCATCAACAAAACAACAAGAGAGCCCACCACATGGGAGAACACATTTGCAAATGATACATCCAATAAGGGGTCAATCTTCAAAATTTATAGAGAACTCATACAACTTAACAAAAGGAAGACAAACAATCCAATTAAAAATGTCAAATGACCTAAATAGACACTTCTTCAAAGTGGACATATAGAAAGTCAGTAGACATGGAAAAAATGCTCAAAGTCACTAATTATCCAAGAAATGCAAATCTAAATGACAATGAGATATCACCTCACACCTGTTAGAATGGCTATCATGAATAAATCAACAAATGACAAATATTGACCAGGTTGTGGAGAAAAGGAAACCCTAGTACACTGCTGATGGGAAAGCAGACTGGTGCAGCCATTATGGAAAATAGTATGGAGTTTCCTCAAAAAAATTAAAAATGGAACTCCCTTGCCCTAACCGGTTTGGCTCAGTGGATAGAGCATGGGCCTGCGGACTGAAAGGTCCCAGGTTCGATTCCGGTCAAGGGCATGTACCTTGGTTGCGGGCACATCCCCAGTAGGGAATGTGCAGGAGGCAGCTGGTCAATGTTTCTCTCTCATGGATGTTTCTAATTCTCTATCCCTCTCACTTGCTCTCTGTAAAAAATCTATAAAATATATTTTAAAAAAATAAATAAAAATGGAACTCCCATTTGACCCAGTGATTCCACTTCTAGGAATATATCCTAAGAAACCTGAAACACTCCTTAGAAAGAATACATGCATCCCCATGTTCATAGCAGCACAATTCACAATAGCTAAGATTTGGAAACAGCCTAAGTGCCCATCAGCAGATAAGTGGATTCAAAAACTGTGGTACATCTACACAATGGAATACTACGTTGGCATAAAAAAATAAGGAACTTTTACCATTTGCAACAGCATGCATGGAACTGGAGAGCATATGCTAAGTGAAATAAGCCAGTTGGAGAAAGATAAATATCACATGATCTCACTCATATGTGGAGTATAATGACCAACATAAACTGATGAACAAAAATAGATCCAGAGACAAGGTAGCACTGAACAGACCATCCAACCTCAGAGAGAAGGCAGGGGAAGGGGGTGGTTAGAGATCAACCAAAGGACTTGTATGCATGCATATTAGCATAACCAATGGACACAGACACTGGGGCAGTGGGGGCTTGCCCTTGTGGGTGGGAGTTGTGTGTGGGGGGGTGTCAATTGGGGGAAAAGAAGACATATGTAATACTTTAAACAATAAATAAAAAATTCACATATGAAATTTTAATAAAAAAAGATTTGGAAACAACCTAAGTGCCCATCAGCAGATGAGTGAATAAAAAATGGTGGTACATTTATACAATGGAATACTATGTGGCAATAAAAAAAGAAAGAACTCTTACCATTTGCAACAGCATGGATGGACCTGGAGAATATTATTCTAAGTGAAATAAGCCAGTCAGAGAAAGATAAGTATCACATGATCTCACTTATATATGGAATCTAATGAACCAAATAAACTGATGAATAAAAAGACCCTGAGACATAGAAGCATGAACAGAATGTTGAACCTTAGAGGGAAGGCAGGGGAGGGTGGGTAGGAAGAGATCAACCCATGAACTTGTATGCATATACAATTGTCTGTGGACATAGACAATTGGGTGGTGAGGGACTTGGGGGTGGTTGGGGTTGGGGTGGGGGATGGGAGCAGGCTTGAAGAGGTTAATGTGGGGAAAAGGGGATTTATGTAATACTTTGAACAATATAGATTAAAAAAAGAACTTGTATAAAGTAATAATCACCTTTTTCTTCACGCCACGTGGAGGTTTAAGTAGATATCCTTGCTGAAAGATTAAAAGATCCAAGTGTATAGTTAGCCTGTGTTTATGTTTTGTGAGTCTGGCATTGCAACCTCCTCCCAAATATTTCTACTTGGATGTTCCACTGTCAGCTCAAACCAAGATGTCTAAATGAGAACCCATCTTCCCCTCCTCAATGTTATTCTAGAATTCATTAATAGTAGCTGGACAATCCTCCTTAGAATTTTTTCCTTTGCTTTTGTGTTCTTATTTACTTAAGTTTTAATTTCCTTCACAATCTTTTTGACAGCTTTCACTTCCTTTCCATTCCCACCAGTGCCACTCAAGTTATTTCCTCACACCAGGGCTGCTCAACTTACATACACTTGTCCCACAGCTATTGGGTGTCAGACACTCTGCACAATGTTGGGCTCACAAAGATGTATAAACCCTAGAGATCTAGGAGAGCAGGTGCTTGCAGATAACTTTAGCCACTGAGAGAAAGGAGACCATCTATAGTCAAACAAGTGGTCAGAAGGCACTCCTGAGAAAGAGTGGTGTGAAAACCAGAAACATGACTAACATGGCTCCACAGGTTGACTTCTCCCTCCTCCCACACCTACTCCAACCGAGCCCCTTTGACATCAATGTGCTGCCTTGTACTGACTTAAGAGTGTGGGGCACCTCCCTCCAGGAGAAGAATAAAGTCAGGGGACCTCAGAGCTCTAGCCATGACTCAACATATATTTTATGAGCAAATAGTGACCTTTTCTTCAAGTACAAGGAAAGTCACATCTCCTGCCCCATCATTGGAATACCTGTATCATGAAAGGGTTGCATGAAAGGATAAGTATAAAACTATGAGAAAGGCTTTAATAGTGTGGTCAGGGGGCCTAGGGAAGGGATGACAAGGCAGGTCAGTCAGGGAATATTCAGAGAGGGGTGACATTGGAGCTGAGCATTCTAGGTTCACTACAAGTGTCTAGAGCTGAAAGACAGTGAAGTCATTTCCAGGCCCCATGTTGTCTGAGATACTGTTTCAAATATGTCATTTCACACCTCAGGAGGCTTCCCTGGTTCTGCATTATTTATGCTATGAGTTTAAAATCCTTAGCCTGGCATTAAATCCCTCCAAAAAACCCCAAAACCCCAATTGATAAATTATCCCTTATCACACACAATCCATCTACCTCAATCTGTGGAGCCATGTTAGTCATGTTTCTGGTTTTCACACCACTCTTTCTCAGGAGTGCCTTCTGACCACTTGTTTGACTGTAGATGGTCTCCTTTCTTTCAGTGGCTAAAGTTGTCTGCAAGCACCTGAGTCATAATGACTTCTCCCTCCTCCCGCACCTACTCCAACCGAGCCCCTTTGACATCAATGTGCTGCCTTGTACTGACTTAAGAGTGTGGGGCACCTCCCTCCAGGACAAGAATAAAGTCAGGGGACCTCAGAGCTTTAGCCATGACTCAACATATATTTTATGAGAAAATAGTGCCCTTTTCTTCAAGTACAAGGAAAGTCACATCTCCTGCCCCATCATTGGAATACCTGTATCATCCATTTTAGGGTTCTCCCTCCACAGCACACACTGTTCTTCCAGTTACTTGATTTTTCATAGCCTCCTGCAACTTCAAATTCCCTTGGGGTGAACCAATTTCCATCCTCTCTCCTTATGCACTTCACCGTGGCTCCTGTAAGACCGGGATAATTGATCCTGAAAACCCCTTGTCCTCAGAGCTCAGACACTGGATCTACAGCCACCAAATTTGGGTTAAAGATCACTAACAGATGAGTGTGACCTCACCTTTCATACTTGAGAATCCCCAAACCCAGCCTGTAAGTCTCTTGTAAGGAGATTTCCTACTTTGGAGTGAAATCTCAAGTGGGGGCTCTGCTCTGCTGCTTACAATGACATTAAGGCAATATCTGTGCCCTGTATTACAATAATTTTCTTCCAGTTCAATGGAATTATTGAGCTGATATATTTTTTTTTACGTGAAATCATGAATAACTGACTTTAAAGTAATTGTGAAAAATTATTCATTGGAAAATTTTACTTATATATAGACTAGAGGCCCAGTGCACAAAATTTGTGCATGGGGGGTGGGGGAGAAGGTATCCCTCAGCCTGGCCAGCATCCTCTCCAATCTGGGATCCCTTGGGGGATGTCTGACTGCTTTTAGACCCAATCCCTGTGGGTAGTTGGATATCCCTCTCATAGTCCAGGACTGCTGGCTCCTAACCACTCGCCAGCCTGCCTGATTGACCTTAACTGCTTCTGCCTGCCAGCCTGATCATCCCCTAACTGCTCCCCTGCCGGCCTGATTGACGCCTAACTGCTCCCCTGCTGGCCTGATAGCCCCCAACTGCCCTCCCTTGCAGGCCTGATCACTCCCAACTGCCTTCCCCTGCTGGCCTGGTCACCCCTAACTACCCTTTCCTGCCAGCCTGGTTGCACCCAACTGCCCTTCCCTGCAGGCCTGGTCACCCCCAACTGTCATCCTCTGCAGGCCTGGTTGCCCCCAACTGCCCTCCCTTGCCAGCCTGGTTGCATCCAACTGCCCTCCTCTGTAGGCCTGATCGCCTACAACTGCCCTCACCTGCCGGCCATCTTGTGGCAGCCATCTTGTGATGATGTCACACATGATGCCACCTAGGCTTTTATTATATAGGATAAAAGATAGTCATATATGTGACAATATTATTCATTAAAAAAAGGAAATAAAAACCTTATTGAGATACCACATCACACCCTCTAGGATAGCCGTAAAGAAAAAGACAGACAATAACAATTGTTGGTTAGGATGCAGAGAAATGAGAACACTCAGATTTTACTGGTGGGAATATAAACTGGTGCCATACTGTGGAAAATAGTTTCAATTTTTTTCAATAAGTTCAACATTGAATTGCCATGTAATCCTGCAATTCTACTCCAGAGTATATAGTGGAAAGAATTAAAAAACTAGGTTCACCAAAATCTTTATTCAAAACAGCATTATTCATAATAGTGAAAGGGTGAGAAAACCCAAACTGATAGATAAATGCATTACTGTGTTTCCACACAATGGACTGTTATATTATCCTATCTAATAAAAGAGAAACATGGTAATTAGCGTACGACCACTATCCTTCCCATTGGCTAATCAGGGCGATATGCAAATAAACTTCCAGCCAAGATGGTGGCCAGCAGCCAGGCAGCTGACGCGAACAGGGAGGCTTGCTTGCTTCAGTGACCGAGGAAGCCAAGCTTCCCCGCCTGCCTTGCCCGCCTCTCAGCTGCACTCTAAGCAACATTGTAACAAATATAGAAGCTAAACAACACCCCAGGCTTCAGCCAGCAGGACCACAACATTGTTTCAAATACAGAAGGTAAACAAAGGACAGAAACCTGGTTTCAGCAGTGGAGGTCTCATAGCTGGAGCCTAGCCTCAGAGCTAAAGCTGTCCCAGAATAAAAAAAAAAGGAAAAAAAGAGTGGTTGGGAGCTTCAGTCACCCGCCAGCCTGAAAACAGCCCTCAGCCCCTCACCCAGGCTGGCCAGGCACCCAAGCGTGACCCCCACCCTGAAGGGGGTGTGACCAGATGCAAACAGTCATCATCCCCTCATCCAGACTGGCCAGACACCCAAGCGGGACCCCCACCCTGATCCAGGACACCCTTCAGGGCAAACCAGCCGGCCCCCACCCGTGCACCAGGCTTCTATCCTATATATAAAAGGGTAATATGCCTCCCAGCACTGGGATCAGCGTGACAGGGGGCAGTGACCAAACCCCCTGATCGCCCTGCGGCTCTGTGTGTGACAGGGGGCGGGGCCACAACCTCCCTATCCGCCCTGTTCTGTTCGTGACACGGGGAGCTCCTCAACCCCCTGATCAGCCCTGCTCTGTGTGTGACAGGGGGGAGCTCCCAACCCCCTGATTGCCCTGCGGCTCTGTGTGTGACAGGGTGAGGCGCCCCAACCCCTCCCTCCCCCCATCGGCCCTGCCCTGAGTGTGACAGTGGCTGCGCCCCAACCCCCTGATCCGCCCTGCTCTGTGACAGGGGGCGGTGCCCCAACTCCCCTATCGGCCCTGCTCTGTGAGTGACAGGGGGGAGCTCCTCAACCCCTTGATGGGCCCTGGTCTGTGCATGACAGGGGGGAGCTCCCCAACCCCCTGATGGGCCCTGCTCTGTGTGTGACAGGGGGGAGCTCCTCAACCCCCTGATCGGCCCTGCTCTGTGTGTGACAGGGTACAGAGCCCCAACCCCCCTGATGGGCCCTGCTCTGTGCATGATGGGGGCAGCACCACAACCCCCTGATCGGCCCTGCTCTGTGCGTGACAGCGGGTGGCGCCACAACCTCCCTATCGACCCTGCCTTGAGTGTGACAGGGGGTGGTGCCCCAACCCCCCAATTGGCCCTACCCTAAGCGTGACTAGGGGTGGCATCGCAACCTCCTGATCCGCCCTGCTCTGTGCATGACAGGGGGCGGCTCCCCAACTCCCCAATTGGCCCTGCTCTGAACCTGACCAGGGGCTGCACCTAGGGATTAGGCCTTCCCTCTGCCACCCGGGAGCGGGCCTAAGCCAGCAGGTTGTTATCTCCCGAGGGGTCCCAGACTTCGAGAGGGCACAGGCCGGGCTGAGAGACCCCCCCCCCCCCCAGTGCACAAATTTTTGTGCACTGGGCCTCTAGTTTGAAAATAAAAAAGAATGAAGTATAATGGATGATATATACATATGAACCTGGAAAACATCATGCTGAGTGAAAACCAGTCACAGAAAGGCACATGTTATATGAGTCAATTGATATGAAATATTTAGAATGGGCCAGTTTATAGATCATAAAATATATGAGTGGTTGCATAGGGCTCTCTTGGAGTGAGGTGGGAGTGGGTATTGACTACTGAGAGACATGGTGTTTCTTTTAGTGGAGGAAAAAGCTGTTCTAAAATTAGATTGTAATGATGGTTTTATAATCTTGTGAATAAACAAAAAGCTCAACAGTGAATTCTACACTTAAAATGGTGAATTACTAGTATATATGTGAGTTATATCTCAGTAAAGCTGTTTAAAAATAGTTTTGATGCAAACATATTATTTTTTCACATACCCACATTAAGATTAATCTGATATGGGGTTCATCATTATAGACAACTATTGGAAAGCTTTATAATGTTCAAATCAGAAAACATTTTACAGTCATTATGTACCTTGTCTCAAAGTCACACCAGGAGGAAGGTTTTTAATTATTATCCATTTATTAGATGAGAAGTTTCAGGCTCAGAAAAATCCCATTCTTTACTAAGTCACTCTTGGAAGAGCTGAGGCTGGGACTCAGGTTTTCTGATTTTAAATTTTGTGAACTCTGGAAGTGAGCACTTAATATGCACCATTTCTTAAAGTGTAAAAATGTCATCTTAGAGATCCCTACCTCTTCTCAAGACAAAACTGGGGCCCCATTTCCTTAAACAATGGGTAATTTACATGGGTAATTCCATTACTTTTTGTGATTCCTTCATGGAGGGGTTATAAGTGAAAGTAGACCTTGAATCTTACCTCGTTTCAATTTTCTCTTAATTAACATGCCCACCATCACCCCACAGGTCACAGGAAGTATTTCAGCCTCAAAATCCACAATCTCATCTGTGTGCATTTTTGTCCCTGAAAGAGAAGATTCTTCATTGTATCTCATTTTACAACAGCACAAATACAACTTCCTCCCATGTTGAGATTGTTTCTATAAAGACATAGGGGTACTTAAGAAACTTTATCTCACAAATCTTCAGAGTTTCAAAGTCTTTCTGTCAGTGGCATTTTTGATGCACAGCAATAGAATGCCTACCTTCATCTCACCTCTCAAATCTCACACAATCAGAATGCCTGAGCAGAGACATCAGGCTAAAACTATAGTAACTCTCAATGCAGTCATCCCCTCCCCTGATTCTTCCATGACAATGAAACATACAGCTGCTGTCACATTATGAAGTAAGGTCTCCATCTATGCTCTTCCAGTGCAGTTAGGTAGCTGGAGACAATATCAGAGACTATACTTGTATCTCCCCATTTGAGCTCTGACTCAGGGAGAGGATAATGATGAGTTAACCCTGAAGATAGTGTCTACCTGCTATTCATGTTCTCTACTTTGCCTCATTTGTCCCTCACATCAACTTTCTCCAAAGCTAAAAGAGGAGCTGAGGAAGCTCAAGAACAATCTGCAAATTGCATGACTTGCTGGACCATTACAGTCTCACAATGGTGTGCCCTTTATAAAAGGCTACATGCAATGCTGATTATCTAACTCTATGACCTCATCTCTTCCTGTCCACACACTTCTCTGTTATTGGTATTTTGTCACTGAAGGTAGCTTTCCCCAATCTAGACAGAAAGGGATCAGCTCCTTCCTGCATTGTGATAAGGACAAAAGTGGTGGGGAATTAATGGCATTATATAGATCAATTGTGAAAATCTGGATTCTGTTCTGACCATTGCTGGTGAGGATGCATTGTTCTTTCCCACTCTTCAGAGTGCCTACAGATTTTGGATATAATTTTGATTATATTTTTTGAAAATGCCTTTGCCCTGCTTGTATCTGACCCTTGTCGATAAAAAATGTGAGTGACAATGGGAGATTATTGGAATGAATGATGAGGAGATGAGGTTACAGCCAATGGAATGGTACATAATATATTCCCCCCTCCATATTTTTGGTAGTGAAGGAAGAGCAAAAGACCCAGGCAACTGAGGATGAAACACCTAGGAGGTGTGGGAGGTGGAAGAGCATTAATCATATTTGTCTTTCAAGACTGTCCTGAAGGAAATCACTCTTGTCTAGCTCTCCCACCACATACGTAGATGCTGAGTCTGCCATTCACCATCAGATGTGATGAATCTGGGGTTGCTGCCAGCCTCAGCATCTACCAGGCACAACATTTCTGGACATAGTCCTATCACTGATTCTCAGTCATTGGATGAAGGGTTGTGGGAGACATCATGGAGAAATAGAACAGATTGGATGGACTCTCTTTCCCCCACCTCCTTCAAAAACCCATCAACAATGAACAGAGCTGAAAACTTTAAGGTTACAGGTGATCAGGGACGCAACCCTACTTATGGCTGATATATTCCCTTTAGGAACCTGAACAATTATAAATGCTTCTTTTTCAGGATCACCATGTGTGCCCTTGGGACTGCATTTCTTGTGTGAAAGCCAGGCATTCACTTGCCTCCCTCATGCAACCATGGTGACTTGCACCATAGAGGTGGTTATAGGAGACTTAAACACCAATCAGAAAGGATATATGCATCCCTATGTTCACAGCAGCACAATTCACCATAGCTAAGATTTGGAAACAGCCTAAGGGCCCATCAGCAGATGAGTGGATTAAAAAACTGTGGTACATCTACACAATGGAATAATATGCTTTGGTAAAAAAGGAATTCTTACCATTTGCAACAGCATGGATGGAACTGGAGAGCATTATGCTAAGTGAAATAAGCCAAAGTTAAATACCACATGATCTCACTCATTTGTGGAATATAGTGAACAACATAGGCTGATGAAAAGGGATAGATCCAGAGACAGAGAAGCAGCGATAAGACTGTCAAACCTCAGAGGGAAAGTAGGGGAGGATGGGGGTAAGGGGGAGAGATCAGTCAAAGGACTTGTATGCATGCATATAAGCCCAACCAATGGACACATACAACAAGGGGGTGAGGGCATGATTGGGGAGATTTAAGAGGGGAATGAGGTCACATATGTAATACCTTAATCAATAAAGAAATTAAAGATTGAAAAAAATATGGTTTAGGACATTTGTTAAATTCTGAAGGAAACAATTTGAATAAATATACTACTAGACTCCAGGGGTCAGGTTAATCTTGGCTGGTGGAGTGGTGTCTGCACAGGGAAATAGCCAGAATGTGCTTTGTGAGGTGAATTTGTTGGGACCCAATTCTCCATGCAATTCCACATGCCCCAGAGTATCTTTTCAAGGATGTGTGAATAGCAAAGAGTTTTAGAAGCTAGAGTTAATGTAGCTCCCCAAGTCAGAGGGCAAATTTGTTTTCTGACCAGTATAAAATAGAGATCATCTCCCTCTTAATTATCCCAGGATAGTAAAGTGTCCTCCTCAGAGGAGAGCTGTTTAAGTTCTAGGGTGATGGTCATATTCTGTCTCTTGATAATAATTAGGATTTTACAGGAGAACACTTTAATCAGAATCCATAGAATGATATATCTAGTATTTGTATATCTCATTGTAAATTTTATATAAAAGAAAAAGAGATACAAACAAATATTGAATCTAGTTAATGATATGTATACTAAAGTGTTTGGGGGAAAGTGTATTATTGTCTGCAACTTTAAAATGTTTCAAAGCTGAGGACAGTTAGTGGATGAATAGGGAAATTAATAGAGGGACAGAAATGAGATAAAGCAAGCACAATACATGCTAATTGTGAGTCTATGTTTACTGTAAAATTATTCAAATTTTCAGTAGCCTCAAAGTTTTCATAATTCAAAAGTTGGAAAAGATATTTTGGCAAGCAAAATAGCTTATTGACCAAAAAATGACAGTCAAAATACAAGAAAAATATTCATCAGCCACACAATAGAGTCTAGAAGATAATGCAGTAAGCATCTATACTAATAAAAGGGTAATATGGTAATTAGACCAGGGGAACTTCTGGAAGTCATTCTGGACAAAGCCATGGTGGTGGGGCTGAGGCAGAGGCAGTTAGGGGCGATCACTCCAGCTGGGTGAGGGCATTGGGGCAGATCAGGCCAGCAGGAGGGGCAGTTCGGGGCTAGAAGTCCAGCAGGGGGGAAAGTTGAGTGCGAGCAGGCTGGTGTGGGGGGACAGTTGAGAGTGATTAGGCCGGCAGGCAGAGTGGTTAGGGGGTGATCAAGCAGGCAGGCAGGTGAATGGTTCAGAGCCAGTGGTCCCAGATTGGGAGAGGTATGTCCGACTGCCAGCTTAGGCCTGATCCCTGTGGGATCCCTGTGGGATCAGGCTTAAACTGGCTGTCGGACATCCCCTGAGGGGTCCAAGGTTGGAGAGGTTGCAGGCTGGGCTGAGGGACGCCCCCCACCCTCCCGTGCACGAATTTCATGCACGGGCCTCTAGTATTAGTATATTGAAGAGAAATAAACTTTGACCTAGAATTTTTAACCTTGGCAAAAAAATTCTTTCTGTATGGTGTGGCTCAGTTGGTTGGAGTGCCGTCCCTGGCACAGAAAGGCTGTGTGTTTTATTCCTGGTCAGGGCACATAACTACGTTGCTGGTTTTGTCCCTGGTCAGTTGGAGCCCATGCAAGAGGCAACTGATTGATATTTCTATGTTTCTCTTACACATGGATTTCTATCTATCTACTATCTATCTGTCTATCTGTCTATCTATCTATCTATCTATCTATCTATCTATCTATCTATCTATCATCTAGCATCTATATCTATCTATCTACATCAATCTATCATCTATCTATCTTCCTCTCTCTATAGAAAAATCAATAAAAAAATTCCTTCAAAATAAAGGCAAATTTGCACATATAACACTTAGATACCCTCACTAAAAGAACCAAGGATTTATTCAGCTAGACCAAAGTTGAAACCAAAGAAAGAAACAATGGTGAGTACATAAAATGATGAAAAATTTAAGTAAATGATTGTTTTAAAATTTATAATGAGAAGAAAATTAGTAACAAAATATTAAAATATAATAGCTAAATGATGGAGATGGGATGTTGAATTTGAGGGAATCCATGATAAGATTTTTGTCATTGGTTGAGATTACAGCATGGTTAAAGAAATTTTACCTCCAGTTTCCAAATCCGTGGAGAAAAAGATAGACTATAGAATTCTGTCTCAATCATTCAGAAAGTAGGAAAGAGACACAGAAACACACAAAAATAATGGTTAGCAATAATATAGATGTGTAAGTCCACATATATCAGGGATCATAATGAAAGTACCAAATAAAACATAACTATTTAAAGGTGAGGATTATCTGAGAAAATTACAAAAAACTGTGTCTTTACAAGAGACACAAAACAAAGCTGCATGGGGGGCTTAGGAAAAGGGGTAAAAACTATAGAGGTTAATGTAGCAATATTAGCATCCTGAAAAAATATTTGAAGGCAAAAAGCATTAATAAGGATAAAGGGGAACTATAAAATAAGAAGGCATCTAAGTTATAACAATCATAAATGGCATCAAAAATTCTAAAGTAAAACAACAGAACATGGAGGAGTTGGCAAATACAATCATTTGGAAAACTTAGCACATCTCTATCCAACATGATGGAACAAATACAACTTAATTTGCCACTGATCCAGTAAATTTAAACAGTGTGCTTGATAAAGAGCCTTTATGAAGGGAGAAACTGGAACCCAGCAAGGAGTTCAGATGTACATATTTTAAAGTGATCTAGAACATTTACAAATATTGGTCACATAGGTTCCAAAGAGACTTTCAACACATTTTAGAGAGTTACTGAAATAAATTCTTCATGTCATGTTCCAGATACCCATTTTAATTCCTAATTTACTAACAGAATAGCTGCATTCTCAGAGATATCAGAATCCAGACAAAACACCATAGTTCATAACTTCCCTAATAGTTGGCAGGACCACCAGCTTAAGATTTGTTGAGTAAGATGAGAACAAACTATTTTTGTGGGACGAGGGAAACTCTAGGAAAGCTTCACACAAAAGGGCTAGCATTCTGCAGGAAGATATATTTTGCTTTTCTCCATTTATCTTTTGTATGGCCTAGAACATAGCCACATGGTGGAGCTCAGTAGGCACCTTGGAAAATGATGTGATCTTAAAAGTGGCTAAAATGGCCCCAGCCAGTTTGGCTCAGTGGATAGAGCATTGGCCTGTGAACTGAAGGGTCCCCGGTTCAATTTAAGTCAAGGGTATGTGCCTAGGTTGCGGGCTCCATCCCCAGTAGGAAGTGAGCAGGAGGCAGCGTTCAGTGATTCTCTTTCATCATTGATTTTTCTATCTCTCTCTCCCTCTATCTTCTCTGAAACCAATATTTTTATTTTTTTTTCTAAAATAATCTCTGTGGGAGGAATTAGGGTTCTCCTACATAGAGAGGAAGGGAGAGGGATAGAGAGTTAGAAACATCGATGCGAGAGAAACATGGATCAGCTGCCCCCTGCAAACCCCCCACTGGGGCTGTGTCCGCAACCAAGGTACATGCCCTTGACCGGAATTGAACGTGGGACCATGGAGTTCGCAAGCT
This sequence comes from Myotis myotis, assembly GCF_014108235.1. NCBI lineage: Eukaryota > Metazoa > Chordata > Mammalia > Chiroptera > Vespertilionidae > Myotis > Myotis myotis. The sequence continues at coordinate 30,443,399 of NW_023416390.1, read as the reverse complement.
GATGCTCTATCCACTGAGCCAAACCGGTTAGGGCTGAGATCAATTTTTAAAAAGTGGCTAAAATTAAAGATAGAGGAAGCTCCCAAATGCACAGGGCCTAAGAGAGCTAAAAGCATTTTGAAAAAGAGAAACAAAATTGTAGGCCTTACTACCTGACTTCCAAGACTCATTTTAAAGTTACAGTAATCAAGATCCTGACATAATGGTAGATATATAGGTAAATAGATCAGAAAAAGAATTCCAGAAATACACTCAAAGTCATAGGGTCAATTTATTTTCAAATGGATGTGAAATAAAATTAATTCAATGTAGAAAGGATAGTCTTTTCAACAAATGCTGCTGGGACAATTGAATATCCCTATGCCAGAAAAAAAAGTTCTTAGCTAACATCATATGCAAAAATTAACTTAAACTAGATCATAGAGCTAAATGTAAACACTAAACCATAAAACTTCTTAAAGAAAACAGGATCTCAAATTAAGCAAAGATTTCTTAAATAGAACCCCAAATCATAGATTATAAAAGGAAAATATTGTTAAATTACACTTCATCAAATATTAAAAATTTTGTTCTTCAAAAGATAGTGCCAAGAAAATGAAAAGGTAGGCTTTTTCAGACTATAAGATATAACCAACAAAGGATTTGACTCCAGGACATATAAATAACTCTTTCACTTAAAAAAGAAAAAAAAAAGAAGAAAAAAGAGATAGCTCAATTAAAGAAGGGTAAAAGATTCCAATAGATACTTCACCAAATGGGATCTGTGGATAATGGCAAATGAAAAGATGCTCAGTACCATTAATTATTAGGGAAATGCAGATTAGAATTACAAGAAAAACCATTATATGCCTACTAAGAATAGCTACAATTAAAAAAACAAAACTAACAATACCAAGTACTGGTGAGTATGCAGAGCAATTGGAACTTTCAAACATTTCTAGTGGAAATATGAAAGGGTGCAACCACTTTGAAAAATATTTTGGCAGATTCACAAAGCATTGAACATGCACTTATGTTCAATTAATATGATTTAGTAGTACTTCTTTTAAGTATTTATCCAAGAAAAATTAAAAATATGTCCACCCAAATATTTGTATGAACATGCTCCTCATAGTTTTTTTCCCCAAACTGGAAATAGCTCAATGCCTATGAACAGGTGAATAGATAAATCAACTTCTCATTCATACAAGGGATACTTCTCAGCAATAGAAATGGATTAACTGCTGATACACAAAATAATACCAATATGTCTCAACAGCATTATGTTTAGTGAAAAAAAAAGACGTAAATAAACTATATATTGTATGAATTCATGTATATGAAATTCCAGGGAGAAAAATACAGTGATAAAAACAGATCCACTGTTTCAAGACCAGGGGGTGCAAAGAGGGACACAAGTGGATATTTGTAGATGATGGAAATGTTCTATGTCATGATCATGGTGGTTTACATAACTATCCACATGTGTTAAAACATATTCAATTAAACCTTTAAAGTGATGGAATCTATTGTATATAAATTATATCGCAGCAAATTTAACAGGAAAATTAAAAACATGCACAATCTATAGAAAGAAAACTATAAAATTTTCTTGAAGAGCAAAAAAGGTGACGAGTAAATGCATAGGTCGTTCTCCTTTAAAAATGTTTAAATTCTACCCCAAATAATCTTTAAATTCATTGTACTTTCAAATTCCTAAAGGAATTTGGAGGTTTTAGTAGAAAAGTCTTGATTAGATTCTGAACACACAGAGGTTCAACATCACTGAACTTCTAAAATCTTTATCTTGTCTATTTCTCCTCAGTGTATCTTTTTTTTTTTCAACAGAAACTATAGTGGGTAGGAAAAGCAAATTTTACTTTAAGCCTTTGTAATTAAGCCAATTTTGTACTGAATTATAAACAGACTAGTTTTTCAGTGTAGAATCCTATTCACAGGTCCATGAGTACAGGGAAAGTCACATGAAAGGGCATTTCAATTCATGAAAAAAAAGTGTTGGGGTAATTTCTTATAATTACTATCTCACATCATACACAAGGAGGTGAATGCTGTGTGAACTACAGATTCTTAAGATCACCCACATTCCCTATTCCCTTCCTCCATCTTAAAAAAAATCTTTTATTAATTTCAGAGAGGAAGGGAGAGGGTGAGAGAGATAGAAACATCAATGATGAGAGAATCATTGATTGGATGCCTCTTGCATGCCCCCCACTGGGGATTGAGCCCATAACTGGGGCATGTACCCTTGACCGGAATTGAACTGGGACCCTTCAATTTGCAGACTGATGCTCTATCCACTGAGATAAACTAGCTAAGGCCCTTCTTCCATCTTCAGAGCCACAATATTGTGTTTCTCTGACCATTCTTCCTCTCTCCACACCATAGAAAGATTCTCCATTTTTTTAAGGACTAGGGGAGTGTATAGGGGCCACCCTGGTAATGCAGGATAACCTCTCCAATTTTAAGTCCTAGTTTAATTAAATCTGAAAAGTCCACTTGCCATGAAAGAGAACAGATTACAGGTTTCAGGAATTAAGACATGGACATCTTTGAGGAGCAATTGTTCTATCTACCACAATATTGTAAATAACAATAAAGATGATGAAACACTGGCATTATAAAATTATTTCTCACATCAAAAGCAAATAAAATCTTATTCTTACTTCTTCTCTTCTTGACTTTTTCTGAAATGGAGTTGTTTCCAAAATCCACAGTACCTACAACATACAGGTGGTGGTGAGAAAATGGAAATGATTAAATAAAATTTACAAGTTTGCCCTTGCCGTGGTTAAGGCATCAATCTATGACCAAAGGGCTGCTGGTTCAATTCCTGGTCAAGAGCATGTACCTCGGTTGCAGGTTTCATTTCTGACCCCAGTTGGGGCAAGTGGGGGAGGCAACTAGTCAACGGCAATGTTTCTCTCTCTCTCTCTCTCTCTCTCTCTCTCTCTCTCTCTCTCTCTCTCTCTCTCTCTCCCCTCCTCATTCCCTTTCACTCTCTCTAAAGATCAATGGAAGAAATATTCTCCAGTGAGGATTGAAAAAATAGTTACAAATTTTAGGATGGTTCATACTGCAGAAGGCTTGAGTTTATAAAGGTGTTTGATTTATTGCTTCTTTCTTCTAAAGTAACCACAACCACAAACCTACTACATTGAGAAGTAGGACTTCAGAATTGGCCCTGGGTCTTCCTTTATTTCTCAATAACATTTTGAAAAATACTCTTAAACACCTTTGTACTCAGAGGTAAGACCAGGTCTCATATCCTTAAGATTTTTATGAAGAGGTTTGTCCAAAAGTTTGTGTGACATTACAGTATAACCCTGTGACATGCTAGAGCACAGACACACATAAAAAGTATGTGCTGGGTTGCCTGGCTGGTGTGGCTTAATATTTGAGTGTTGACATATGAAATAGTTCAATTTTAGGTCAGGGTGCATGCCTGGGTTGTGGGCTGATCCCGAGTAAGGGGCGTGCAGGAGGCAGCCTATCCATGATTCTCTTTCATCATTGATGTTTCTATCCCTCTCTCCCTCTCCCTTCCTTTCTGAAATCAATAAAAAAATGTATTTTTTAAAAATGTGCTGGGTTAAGAATAGTTGATTTGATGTTTTTTTCCTAACGGTTTAGTGGTAGAATCAGTTGCTTTTGAGGCTTTGCTAAGATTGTGACAAAATGACACTATTATTGAGAAGCAAAAGAATACTTGGCTTTTATGGGTTCCATAGAATGTTGGTGTGTTATGGATGAATATCACTGTACAAAATCAAGACTTTATTAATTTTTATTATTACAGTGATTATTGTTAATGATTAATTCAGTGATGTAGAAAGCTAAATACTTCCATTTTAAGAGTATATTTCTACTACATCTCCTGTGACAATAAACAGGGCCATGTTAATCATGACTTTATAATGATATCTTGTTTTCCTGCAAGTCCCAAAAGAATCAGGCTAAGCAAAAAGAATGGGATTCTGCCATGAACCGGACCCATTTTCTGTCAGTGTGCTCAGAGTCAAGTTCAACAGAAAACGGAGCTCTCATTTCAGACTTCTGACATTCTGCTGCCCCAGTCCTGTGACTCTCACCTTCATAACTGACCCACTTTTTGCTGGTGAGCTGCCCGATATTATTGATTCTTGATCACCCATCACTGACATACCAATCATCTATGGTAACTGCTAAATCACCTCTACCCCAAGACCTTCGTTAGCTTTGCCCCTTATGTCAGATGCTTGGCTACTTTCAGTCCCTGCATCTTGGCCTCTTGGCCTCTTGGCACAACTTATGATGAACAAATAATGCAGAAACACTTCTTATTTCCAGGTATTTCTGTCATGTACAGACAGTTATTCTTTGACTCTGATAATTTCACAAAAATGTTCCCTACAGCCCAGCCAGTTTGGCTCAGCGGTTGAGAGTAGACCTATGAACCAGGAGGTCGATTCCTTGTTGGGGCAGATGCCTGGGTTGTGGGCTTGATCTCCATTGTAGGGCATGCAGCAGGCAGCTGAACAATGACTCTCTCTCTCATCATTGATGCTTCTATCTCTCCTTCTTCATTTCTCTTTGGAATCAATAAAAATATGTTTAAAAAATATTTCCTACAAAAATGCTTCAACTTCAAAAGTATTCATTTAAAAAAGATTTATTTCAACAGTTCAGTACTTACCTGGACTGTTGAACCAACAGAAGAATTAAATTTAAAATTACTAGGAAGTAAAGCAGATGACATCTATTGTGGACAACTAACCCAATATTCTAGGCCAGGCATGCCTGTATAGTCTACACCCTCATATTTTCTTTTTTCCTTATTTAGTCCCTTCTTACCTCACAAATAATATAAGAGGCCAAGCACTCACAATAACAGTTAATGTTTCCTTTTATTCTTAATTTCTGACTGGAAAGAACTTTGGGCATCATCTTTAAACCTACTTCATAGGTCAAAACATAAAACTGGTTATACATATAGTCAAGTATGTTGAATACCTGGTGATATCAGACCAAATAAAGATTTGAAAGAATACTTTTTCCCCTTGGGTAGAAATTGCAATGACCACCCCAAAAACAGACAACCAGAAAAATGTTTAAATTTCTTTGCATGCATTACATTAGACAACAGAATTACTCTTGACCAAATCTTTCCTGAACAAAGTGGGATTTGCTCTATTGCTAATACCTCCTATTATACTTGGATGAAACATTTCTGATAAAATAAAAATTAAGCTAGATAAAATGTAGGTATAAGCAAAATAATTACATACAATGTCCACTGACACCACATGTTTGTTTAATATTTTCATGTGACTGCCTGTGGCTCAGTGTCATAAAGATGCTACTCTAATAGTGGTTGCTCAACCTTTTTTAAATGGTCACTAAGGCCTTTGAGACTTCATATAAGAAACCTCAAGGGACGATAGATGTTTTCCCTTAAAGAAACATGACAGGAAAGCCTTCCTCTGTTCTGAAGCTCTTGTGGCTCAAATGTGGCCTATCGCTCCTAAGAAAAGAGAAAACCACTCTTTTTCCTATGTGACATGCAATACTGGGAATGAGCCTTCCTGGAGATGAGGGACCAACAATGGCATAACAAACTGAGCCATCTGACAATGGAGAACCAATGATGCTTTTAATAACTGATCAGTGCTGCTTTCTTTTTTTTTTCTTTAAAAAATATTTTTATTGATTTCAGATAGGAAGGTAGAGGGAGAGAGAGATAGAAACATCAATGAGGAGAATCACTGATTGGCTGCCTCCTGTATGCCTCACTGGGGATTAAGCCAGCAACCCAGGCATGTGCCCTGACTGGGAATCCAACCATGACCTCCTGGTTCATAGGTTGACCCTCAACCACTGAGCCACATCAGCCAGGCGATCAGTGCTGCTTTCTGATAATTAATCAGTTATGCTTTCAAGGAAAGCTCTTGATCAAAAGGTAAAATTTGTAAAATTATATATAAATGAAGCCACTTTAAATTGCCATGCCAGAATAACTGCATTGCATGTCTTATGCTTCAAACATTTGCACTGTTAAAACAGGGCAAAATACCCTTGGGACTGGACTTAAAGCAACATTGTGTCTCAAAGAATTGTTTTCAAGGATAGCAAGAAAACAGATATGACTTTGGGACCTATGACTACCAGACTGAAAATTAAAAACATTGCTTATAATTCGCATCACTATATTAGCTCATCTTCACCAATAGAAATGCCTTCCTTCTATTGATGTAAATATTTCCCTTCCGTTTCTCATAAATATTCCTGGACTTTGTCTCCTCATTGGAACACTTTTTATGCTTCTGCCTGGATAAGTGCTTTTCTGAATCCTTTGACCTCAAATAAGTGCTTGTTGCCTCTCACTTTGTAAAGCATTTTATTTTCAGGTAAACAGTTTCCTAGAAGTAATAGAATGAAGGCATATGGAGGATACTCAGAAAAAGATTCCTGAGGAAAACAAAGCTCTAAATTTTGATGCTGGATATCTGTCATCTAGGAGTGCAACCTTAATATTAATGTCTTGTTAGCATTGTATGCAGAGGGCTTCTTGGGTTGCTCCTAGCCCACTTGTTTCTAACGAGTCCAGGGTATTGATCACTGCATAAAGGAATAACATCCTTTGTGTGTCTCAGTGAGTGGCCAAGGAACCAACCCCACAGGAAATTCACTAATGAGAAAACTTGGAAAAATGTTGAACACCCATGCAAATCATGGCCTGCATCCAGGCCACCTGGTCTGCCCTCCTAAGTCACTTGCCTTGTGAACTATTGGTCTTCTATTTCCTGTCCCCAGAGTTGAGACAAGTCACTGCTCCGTTGAATATTACTTTCCCATACTTCTCTCTCTTCTTCTTCCTCTTTCCCCTTCTATTATCTATTTGTTCTTAAATACTTTCTTAGTATGTTTTCCTAAATAGACATGTTTCCAATATCTTCTGAGAAAGTAGGAAGGGAAAACCCATCACCAGTCTGTGCACTAAAGAGCTGCTGGTCTGACCATAGGATTAGGGAAACAATGTTTTATTAACTGCTTCAAGCTCTAATTTTACAAAGGATATGACACAGAATCCAGGAAGCTAGTCTTGCCTTTCCCTTTATCTACATGTGACTTTGTAGGAGATTTTAAACATTTATGTGATTTTATTTTCTCATTTAGAAACAAGAGTAACAATGGCCATCTTTCTCACTCCTCAGGGTTGTTGTAAAGGAAAAGGTAAGACACTATTTGCAAAGATCCTTTGTAAAGTCATTCCATATGTCATGACTTTTAGGAGAACTCTCTAAAAAACGACACTTTGGGTTTTAAAAAACTATCCATTTCTGCTAACACAGGAGAGCTGGAGGAATTGACCCTCAACACTACTCAAACTTTGAGATTAGATGACAATATGACCTTCCAATAAAGAAATATTTAGCTTTCTCCTCTCTGTAGAAATCACTGTATAAATCCAACACTTTATAATAATAGAATTAGTTTTAAAATAAATTCACTACTTTGCTAGCCTATTTTTACTACACAATCAATAGATGGGTGCATAGCTTTATTAATAGCACCTATGAATTAATAGTCCTTATGTTTAAAAAATATAAATATAATGATTTCTTATTACCTTGCACATCCCAAAAGGTCAAGTAAAATAAACATAGAGAATGGGATTCCAGGATAAACTGGGTCTGTGGTATAGGATGAACTCAGAATTGATGCCTCAGGAAACAGTGCCTCTTAATTGAGGTTCCTGCATCTCAACCCCCGAGCTCCCACCTCCTTACCTGGCTCCCTTTTCAAGGTGGAAGCTTCAGGGGGCTCACCTCCATCACTGGATTCTCTGGAGTCCTCACTGTTGATCTCTGCACAAAGGAGAAAAAACCCATAGTGTCTCAGGGTGGGGTCATGGCAACCACTGAGTGGAAACCCCTTCATGGGAGCATTAGGAAGACCTAGAAGCCAAGTTAACTCAGGTCCCTCTGGTCTGTGCCCAATGTGGGTGACCTGCAGGTTGCTTCAGGTCCTATCCAGCAGGTGATGAAGTTCATGCCCAGAGGGCAGCTTTGCCCAACCTGAAGCACTTTTCTGCCCCACTCTCGCTCAGCTTGCTATCCCCATCCCCATTCTACCTCAACTCCATGTTCACTTTATCTCTTACCTCCACTCTCTTTCTATCTCCCCCCTCATTCTACTTCTTTCTTTCATTCTTTCTTTGTATCATTCCAAACATGCCTAAATATTTATTAGCTAGAAAGATGGATCAGAGAGAAGTATATAGTGTAACTTTTAAAAATGGCTTCAAATTATATATTTTTAATATATATATTTATTATTATCATTTTAAATTTAATTTATTGGGGTGATACTGGTTCACAAAACCATATAGGTTTCAAGTGCAAAACTCAATAAAGCATCATTTGCACACTGCTTCATTGCCCATCACCCCAAGCAAAGCCTCTTGGTTCAGCCATTTTTACTAATGATGCTGGTTTCTGGCAAAGGTATCTCTCTTTATACTTTTCCTTGTCTTCATGTGAGTGTTTTTTTTTCTTTCTCATCTCCTTTCATGAATATGTTTGCCCTCTGAAAATTTTCCCTTTTCTTTACCTCTTATCCCAATACCTTCCTTTCTTTGGATATATAATATACTCTCTGATATCAATATTTTAATTTACCAATTACTGGGGTTGTGTTTCTGCTGGATTCCCTGCATAAGGCACTTGTTCCCTCCCCTTTCTACCTCTAACCAAGGTCACCAGGACTGTCTCCATGGGCCCTGATGACATGCCCCAGACCCTTGCCTGGAACTGGGATTAACATCACATATTCCGTCAGCCTTACCTATACTAATAGAAGCCTGGTTACAGCCAGTCCTTGCTTGGGCTTCACATTCAACACCTGAATATAAAAATGGCATTTTCTTCTTTATATCCACCAGGTCTACAGAGCAGGAACTGGTTATGTTTCCATGGTGGAGTAGCTCTGCTCCTGGACAAAATTGTAATAAATAAAGAATTTCATTAGTTTCCCGTAAGGGAATGAGCACCCTCATGACAGTCAATAAGCCCTTCTCCCTATAATTCCACTGCAGGGGACAGTTCCCCCAACCCTGTCCTTTCTCTGCGCCTCTCCTTTTTAAAAAATATATTTTTATTGCTTTTTAGAGAGATAGGGAGGAAAAGGGATAGAGAGATGGAAAAACTGATGAGAGAGGAACATCATTGATCAGCTGCCTCCTGCACACACCCCTACAGGGCATGGAGCCTGCAACCCTAGCATGTGCCCTGATGGAATCACACCAGCCACCTTTGGGTGCCTGGGAGGATGCTGACCAAACTGAGCCACACTAGCAGGGCTCCTCGGTTTTCTTTTGGCCCTCTGTATTTTGCACTGCATTCCCTTTCTTCTTTTACATGTAGCTTATGGATTTGTGTTCATGTCTGTAATTGTGTAATATTTTAACTCTGATTCTCTCCCAAGGTGGTCTTAGAAATCTGGATTTGAAAAAGGCAGATCTCTCATTTGGCTGCTTCCCAGAATGACTTTGTGAAATAGAGTCTCCCCTCCGCCCCCCGCCTCCCCCTTCTTCTAAAACCCTTTGGAATGTTTACTTGAGAAAAATATTAAAATTCTATTGTGTGTGAGTGATTGACCTCCTTAAGTTTATTTGTCACAGCCATTACTCTAACTACAAAAGTTAAATATGCACTATCTTAAATTAAAGCAAATTTTTACTGTAAAGGAAATAGCAAAAAATTAGACTCAGTCTTTTGGAGAAAACTCTGCCCATTTGAAACCATGAAAAATTCTTATTTACTTGCTCTTACTTGTTTTGCAAAGTAATTTTCCAGATGTTGGTGATTTTCTGAAATCCATAGGCAATATAAAGTAAAAGGGAGAGAACTGTATTTGTTTGCAGTGGTCTTACAGAGTCTATGACAACTCACACAGCAGATAGGGTTTGTGATAATGTCAATGTTGAGATGATCATATTCCTCTTTCTCTCACTTGAACCCAGTTCTGGGGCTCAGGGCCATAATGCTGAGCTCCTGCCTGGCTCTCCCTTTCACTTGCCATGTGAATTTATAAATAACCCTCAAACATTATTATCTCCAGTTTCCTCCACTATCATGCGGATAATCTATTTACCCTACCTCCCTTTTATAGTTTTTGTGAAAACAAAATGAGCTTTTATTCAGAAAAGTCCTGTGAAAAATCAAAATGTCAGTCAATGATTTAAGTATCATTTGGGCTTGAGAGTAGTTGGCTAAGCATTTTTTCATTAGTAATTAATGTTTGCATAAGACATCCTAAATTTTGTACTAATGACAATATTATCAATGTACTAGATGCCCAGTGCATGAATTCATGAATGGATGGGGTCTAGCTGGTCCAGTCCCAATTGGTGGGCAGATAGGGGCTGGGCCTATCAGGAGAAGGAGATGGCGGCAGATTGGCTGGCCAGCTTGCCCTGACTGGGGCCCAATCAGGGCTGGGCTGGCTTGGGGAAGGGGTAACAGGTGATTAGCTGGCAGGCCCCACCCCCAGAATGGTGTGGAGGGGCTGATCAGGGGCAGAGCTGGCTGGGGGGAGGGACCTCAGGCTGATTGGGGTGGTGGGGGGTGATTGGGGGTGGGGTTGGCAGTGGGGAGGAGCTGTGGGTGTTGGGCTGGCCAGTTCTGCCCCCTATTGGGGTAGGGGAAGGCTATCAGGGGTGGGGCCTGCTCGGGGAACGGGCTGCAGGCCAGTTGGGGTGGTGGGGCCCATTGGGTGTGGGGCTGCAGGAGGTTGGCCAGCCAGCCCTGCCCCCTATTGGGGTGGGGAGGCGATCAGGGGTGGGGCTGGCTGGGGGGAGGGGCTGCCGGCCCATTGGAGTGGGGTGGCCAATCAGGGGTGGGGCCAGCTGTGGGGAGGGGCCATGGGAGGTTGGCCAGCCAGCCCCACCCCCTGATCAGGCCAGTTAGTTGGCTGCAGTGGGCGTCATAGTGACTGGTCATTTTGGTTACAACATTCTCGCTGCTGGCTTTTTATATATATAGATGATGAAATACTGTGTTCACTCACTATGCTCTATGAAATATGAACTCTTTAGCATTAATAGATATAATATAGCAGAGTAAAAAGACTATTATTTACTAGTATATTATTGCTACATTTTCAATATATCAATTGATTACATGTATCCAGTCAAACAACCATTTATAATGTCTCTTGCTTCCTCCTATTTTCTAATAGGATTGAAAAAGTTAAATGTTTAAAATGGCACCCCAGAAGTAATTGACTCAATGCATATAGAGAACCTCAGAAAAAGATTCATCAGGAAAATAGAGCTCCGGATTTAGACTCTGGAAGTTTTCCAGAAATACAAGCTTATCTAATACAATTTAGAATTATGAACAGGTGACTACTTGGGCCTCTCCTCTCTCACTTGATTCTAAAGAGTCAAGGATATTGCCCTAGCCAGTTTGGCTCAGTGGATAGAGCGTGTCCTGAGGACTGAAGGGTCCCAGGTTCGATTCCAGTCAATGGCATGTACCTTGGTTGTGGGCACATCCCTAGTGGGAGGTGTGCAGGAGGCAGCTGATCAATGTTTCTCTCTCACTGATGTTTCTAACTCTCTATCCCTCTCCCTTCCTCTCTGTAAAAAATCAATAAAATATATTTGAAAAAAAAAAAAGAGTCAAGGATATTGATCACTGCCCAAAGAAATAAGATGATTTGTGTGTCTCAGTGAGTGACCAAGGAACCAACCCCACAGGAAATTCACTAATGAGAAAACTTGGAAAAATCTTGAACACCATGTCCTGCATCCAAGCTACCTTGTCTGTCCTTTTAAGTCACTTGCCTTGTGGATTAGTGATGCCCCATTTCCTGTCCCCAGAGCAGAGACAAGTTGCTGCTCTGTTTGAATATTACTTCCCCATACTTCTCTCACTTCTTCCTCTTTCTCCTTCTATTGTCATTTCACACTTCCTTCATCTGTTTTTTCTCCAGTGTGGAGACCTTGGAAATCTTGTGTTGAAGGTAGAGAGCCTCCTCTCCCCACTGGTGTATCTTGAAATGTTTGCAAGGCTGAGAAATAATTTCTTGTGTCTGAGCCATAGACCTATTTGGGACCACCTTTCGGAGCACTTTACCTGCACTAGTTAGAAGGTACACTCTTTAAAAACCGAAGCAAATTTGCCATTTACATTGATAGATATAGTTATGCATTGCAACAAATGTATTATTTACAATATTGTACTTTTGTAACATCAAGACCAGGTAACATTTTTATTTGTTTATTTGTATTTTTTTTTTTTTAGTATATTTTCCTAAATAGACCTGTGTCCAATATCCTCTGAGAAAGTAGAAAGGGAAAACCCATCACCAGTCTGTGCACCGAAGAGCTGCAGGTCTTATGACCACTGGTGCTGCCCATAGGATTAGGGAAACAGTGTTTTGTTAACCATTTGAGCTCTAATTTTATAACGAAAGTAACACAGAATTCAGGATAGTAGCCTTCTCTTCCCCTTTATCTCCCTGTGACTTTGTAAATGACCCCTAAAGATTTATGTGATTGTGTTAGGTCATCCAGGAACAAGGATAAAAAGATCCACCTTGCTTACCCCTCAGGGCAGCTATAAATTAAAAAGTGAGACACTATTTGCAAAGGTCCTTTGAAAAATTATTCTATATGGCATGGCTTGCTGAAGAACTGTCAATCCCAAAACTTTGGGATTATGAAATACTTTATCCATTTCTGCTAACACTAGATGGATTAGTTTTCTTTTGACACTACTTAAGGTTTGTGATCAGATGACAATATGACCCTCCAGTAAAGGAATATTTAGCTTTCTCTTTTCTTTAGAAATAACTATATAAATTAACACTGTATAGTCATAGCAATTAGGTAATTTTAAAAGAAACTCATTACTTTGCTGGTCTACTTCTATTATCTAGTCAGTATTTGATGCATAAATTTATAAGACCTATCAATAAGTAGCCTCATTTTAAAAAATATAAATATAATCATTTCTTTTTGCCCTGCACATCCCCAAACTATTATAATGCAGAGAATGGGATTCCAGGATAAACTGGATCCATGGCACAGGATGAAGTCAGAATTGATGCCTCAGGAAATAGTAGCTCTTAATTTAGGTTCCTGTATCTTTCTTAACTGCCCCCTCCCCCTGCTTCAATGTTGAGGTGGAAAATTTGGGGCCTCATCTCCATCAGTAAATTCTGCAGATTCCTCATGGCTATTCATCACACAGAGGAGAAAAATCCCTTAATTTCTCAGGGTGAGGCCAAGAAGGCCACAGAGAGGAAACCCTTGATAAGAGCAAAAGGAAGATCTAGAAGCTAAGTTAACTCAGGTCCCCCTGGTCTGTGCCTGATGTGCGTGACCTGCAGGTTGCTCCAGGTCCTAGCCAGAAGGTGGTGAAATTCATGCACAGAGGGCAGGTTTGTCCATCCTGCAGCACTTTTCTTACCCCGACATTCACTCTATCTCCTACCACCATCCTCAGTCTACTTCCAATCCACAATCTACTTTCTACCTGCCCCACTCTCTACTTCTTGTTTCTCATTTTACTTCTTCACTTTTCTATTGGCTCGAATAATTTTCACTAATTATGCCTGGTGATAGTATCACTTTATAACTCTCATTCTCTGCATTATTTATTTTTCTCTCCTCTAATGAATATCTTGGCTTTTCATTTTTCTTCCTTTTCTTTGACTCCTACACCCATCACTTTCCTCTCTTGCATAGAAATAGTCTCTCTGACATCAATGCTTAAACCAACCATTTCTGTGTTTGTGTAATTTTCCAGTTACTGGGGACATTTTTATGCTGAACACACTGCTTAAAGCACTTGTTCCCTCCCCTTTCTACCTCTAATGAAGGCCACCAGGACTGTCTCCATGGGCTCTGATGATATGTCCCAGATCCTTGCCAGGGACTGGGATTCACATCACACATTCTTTCAGGAAGTCTTGCATATTGTGTCAGATGCCTGGTTACAGTCATTCCTTGCTTGGGTTTCCCATTCAACTCCTGAATTAATAAATGGCTTTTCCTTCTTTGTATCCACCAGGTGTACAGAGCAGATATTGATTTGGTTTCCATGGTGAGGTAGCTGCTCCACTCTTTCCTGTCTTTGTGTCTCTATTAACTGTGGGTTTTTATTTGCACTTTCCTGGGGAGGGGCCTATATTTATCTGACTGGGTTTCAGGGCCATTTTTATTTTGTGGACACCTTACCTTCTCAATGGGGTTAGGAACACTCCTGTGTGCCTTCTTTGTGGTGACTTCTCAAACCATACAATGTCTGGTCCTCTCTCTCTACCTGCCCCACTTTCTACCAGTTCTCCATTCATTATTATTTCCTCATTCTCAACATAGTTCTCTTTGTGTCTCCCCGATTCTATTTATTGATTTTCATTTCCCTCTGTATCTTTCTTTCTTCATACTTATTTCTCTACTTTATTCTATCACGAGAGGCCCAGTGCACAAATTCGTGGCCTGTGGGATCAGGCGAAACTGGCTCTCCTACATTCTCCGAGGGGTTCTGGATTGCGAGAGGGTTCAGGCCAGGCCGAGGGACCCCACGGGGAGGGAAGCAGGAGGTTGGCCAGCTGGGGAGAGATCATGGGAGGGCTCCAGGGTATGTCCAGCCTGTTTTGCTCAGTCCTGATCAGCCGGACCCCAGCAGCACGCTAACCTACTGATCAGAGCATCTACCTCCTGGTGGTCAGTGCATGTCATAATGAGCAGTTGAGTGGCCTTAGCATATCATTAGTGCATTACACTTTGATTGGTTGAACGGCCAACCAGTCAACCAGACACTTAGCGCTGGAAGCCAATTCCAGCATGTCATAATTGCAAGAGTTTCATCAAAAGGTTGATGGAACTTGGGGACTCAACAAGGGCTGAGCCACATATGTTATTGCCTGGTGGGAATGGCTAAAGGCATTTCCCCAAACCTGAAGAGGGATGATTGCTTGCTGCCAGACAGCTCAGGGCATCTTAATCTACATGTTATTGCCTCCTACTGGTCAAACACCTGAACAGCCATAGACAATCCATTCCACTCTGACAATGGATTCTGTACCTAACCCTACCCTTTAAAATGTATATCTCCACCTCGCCTTGGGACAATTTGTGTTAATAAATAGCAAGGGGTCCTGAGACAAGGAGATTTTATTTTCTTTAGCTAGGCTCCTCTGACTCCCTATAATGCCTTTCAAAATTATGCTTCATCTCTGGACTGTTTATTAAGTTACACACAGCCCTTCTCCAGATTGCTGACCCTTCTAGATGCTGGAACAAGAATCCTGGCACTTAGCATATTATGCTTTTATTATATAGGATTGCCCACCCAAGCCCAGCAGGGTCTAGGGTGAAGCACTGTAGGTGTGTAGGGCAGGAGAGTGAACTCCTCCTTACATATGTCCTAAGTTCTCCCTGCCTCCCCCAAGACATGGCCTTTCTGTTCCACCTAATTTTTCAGTTTATTCATTCTCTGTTATGTTTCCTACTTTCTCTTATTCTGTTTCTTAATAATGTCTGTGACCAGTGAGTGCCTCTTCTAGTCATTTTTTTTTCCAGTTTCTCCATCTTAATCATTCCCATCATTATCAAAGTTCTGCCCTGGTGACTTTATACACACCAATCCCTCCACCTGGCAGTTCCCCTTTACCACCCATCAAACCCAGGCACTCAATCTTACCTTCCTGCTCAGACTCTTGGGCACATTTTTCATTTCCTTGTTGGTTTTCTAGTGCATTATTGTTGTCAGTGGTTGTACTTGTTTCATTCACATTTATCTCTTGTGTTTCACAGCAGTGCTCTGAGAGTCCATGTTCAGGTAGGGCTATACCTAGATCAAGTTTTGATTCATAGATATTTTATTTGCCCCTTGCATCAATCAGAGTCTAACAGGAAAAGACAAAGCTCTCTAAGCTGTTGAAGCAGAAGGAATTTAATCAAGGGGATTAGTTATACTGTACAGCTAGTGGAAGAGCTGACAATTCCAAATAGAAGAATAGTTAACAGGAAGGTATGGGAGGGAGAGAACAAGGATGAGCTCATGTGTTGAGTCACTGGGAAGGTAGAAGCTGGAGCATGGCCAGCCTGTTTGGTAGGATGTAGAGTTATGGGAGATGTAGCTATTGCAAGAATTGCTGCTCAAGACAGTGATGGGGAAATACCATGCTTCTCCCTTGCTCCCCCTCTCCACTCTCTTGCTGGTGTCACCCAGGTTAGTAGCTTAGCAGTAAGCAGTAACAAGGGAGCTGGCAAGCAAGTCTGCAGGGGTCTGTGGCCAGAGATAGAGGGCAGAGCAGAGCAGGAACCAATGAGGAATAAATTCCTGAATAAACCATCGAGGACCAGTGCACCCCTTCTCCATGGTGAGCCTCCTCTTTTCATTTTTTATTCCATCTACTCATTACTACCCTGTTACCACCAACCTCACTAGTATATGAATAGATACAGATTTTTCAGTGCATCTTGGATTTTTTCATTTAGTGCTTTTTTTTGAGCAAAGTATTTTATGTAAAGATGATTTAAATATTAATTCCCACAATTTTAACATAGACCCTGGTGCATGTTTTGTGCCACATCCACTGTTCGTTGGAGCTTCCTCTTGCGGAAGGGGCATGAGGCATAGCTTTTCTCTTGCCTTTGCTGGTCACAGTCAACTATTTCAGCTGAATCAGACTTTTCAACACATTTATTAGTAGTTTATTGTGCATCAACCTATATAATAAAACCCTAATATGCAAATTGACCAATTGGCAGAATGACCAATCACTATGATGTGCACTGACCACCAGGGTGCAGACGCTCAATGCAGGAGCTGCCCACTGGTGGTCGGTGTGCTCCCACAGTAGGAGCACCACTCAGCCAGGAGCCAGGTTCACGGCTGGTGAGCACAGCGGCAGTGAAGGGAGCCTCTCTCGCTTCCGCTGCAGGTGGGTGGTAAGGAGTGAGGGGTCCTGGACTGCGAGAACACTTGACTGCGAGAAGGATGTCTGACTGCTGGCTTAGGCCTGATCCCCATCCCCCGAGGGGTCCCAGACTGCTAGAGGACACAGGTCGGGCTGAAGGATACCCCCCGCCCTGCCCCTAGTGCATGAATCTGTGCACTGGGCCTCTAGTTTGGGTTATATCATTTCCTCCTCCCCCCACACCCACACCCTGCACACACACAAACACACTCTGAATCTCTTCTCTCTTCATTACTCATCACCATTCCTCCTCTCACTCTTCCTATTTCAACCAGCCGCCCTGGTACATGAACTGTATATAGATTGATGCATGTTAGATATTTTATATTCTTAAATACTAACTTTTTTTTATTTTTTTTTTTACTAAATGTGATTTGATAAAAGTATAATGGTGCTTTCAAAATCATTCTGAAAGATTTTTTTCTTTTATAAAAATGCATTACTAATTTAGAACAGCCTTTCTTAAATAATACATCCCAGTGCAAGCTACATAATAATGACTTCTATAGTGTTTTTAGAGCATCTCCAGGCCTGCTGCCCCAGAGATTATGGAAGAGGGTTGGCTTAGGAGGCACATGGCACCGATGGTTCTGTGTGAGGGATCCAATAGGTGAGAGACCACTAGCCCACCACCCTTGCTTCAGTGCTGGCTACCGCTAACATGATATCAAATCAAGGCTGCAGGCAGATTCAAGCAAGACAGAGGCAGAACACTGTGAAGCCAGGTGCATGGGCAGTGCGTCCAGGACCCGGCTGTCAGGAGCTGGCAGCCAGTGTATTTCAGGAATAAGGAAGGAGTGACCCTCCCAGGCAACCAGGAAAATGAAGACTCTGTTATCTATAAATCCTTGGAGAAATTGCCAAAGCAAAGACTTACTATTCTGGGCAATTAGTACTAACAGGAATCAAACCTCCCACCATACAAACCATTGTAATTCGTGGCATCTGGGCCTAACCATATCGGTCTTTGATATGAATTACCACCAGTTCCTGGGGGAAGAAATGGGAGGTTTATTTCAAAAAATTGAAGTATATGCTATGCCATTCTCCCCTAATCTCATTTAATCTTTATAAATTAGGAATTCAAGATCCCCTCTCCCAGGTATCAATACAGAACCCATCTGGAGCTGGAGGATCCCACCCAACTGTTGCCATCAGCTGCCCTCTGTTGCCAGTCAGGCTATCTCACTGAGATCATTCAGGAGCCACTCAGTAACCAGCAATGGCTTTTCTTGTCACCCATGGCCATAGGGAACCTGTTTTTGTTGCCAGGGATATCCCTGACTGGTGGATTCACCCTACTCCCTGCAAAATCATGTCTCCTTTCCCATTCCCCTTCACACCACACCCTCCCTATGCATGTCGGTTTCTCTGTCTGGTCGGCCTTTTTATGAGATTCAATGTCTCCTTCTCCTATGTTTCCTCTAGCTCCTGGCATTCTTCTTTTTGTATCTTTCTCTCTGCACGTTTCCCTTCTTTGACTCATGTTTTTGTCTTTTCCATGTGAATATCTGGGTCAGTATAGGGTTAAGTACAAAGGCTCTGGGTTCAGAAAGTCTGGATTCATCGTGATCATTTGACCTCAGGCCAACTACTTACATGGTCTCTTGAGATTTCAGTCTCCTTTTCTGCAAATGGACAAAGAGTGATACTTCCCCTCAAGGGCAGCTGTGAGCACTAAGCCCACACTGCCAGAGTAAATGGTCTATAAGTGAGCTCTTAGAAATATGGTTGTTGTTACTGTGTCATTTAACCCTTTCTTCTGCCTTTCATTTCCCCTCCTCTCTCTCAAAAACCACTTCCTTCCTTCCCTCCCTATATGACTGCCCATCTCCTTGAATATTCCTGCTCTTGAACAGCATCCCCCACATTTAAATCAGTCCCTTCCTTATCACCCAGGATCTCCTCAGTTATGTTGACCTTGGGCCCATAGTTCCTAGCCTTTCACAGTTTCACACTCACCTCCTGCAGGGTCTCTCTAAATCACAATTACTTTCAAGTTAGCATCATCTTTAAATCTGGTTTCCTGACACACTGGGTCCTGTTCCTCTGTCTGGTTATTGGGCCAATGGTTTCTTGTCATAGCTTCTCCTCCAGGATCAGCCCCTCGTCAGATTCTCATACAAACAGCCCTCCCTGCCTTCTCCATGCTCCCCAACAGGTCTTCCCTGATTCCCAGACTTCCATTCTCCTTTCCTCTTAGCAGAAGAGAATCAGTTTTTATCTGTTTGCAATCACCTTGTTCCAGGCTTAGTTGGTTATTAAGCCTCTCCTCATTTTCTTCTCTATCACTCTCTAGGAAGGACTTTATGTCTGGTATCACTGAAGAGAGGACAAGAGAAGAAGACAATTAGAGATCTTCATGGAGTGGGAGTCATCTGAAATTACATGTTTAAGAATTTCCACTCCTTGGATCACTCAGTGCTCAGTGGGTAAAAATCCTGTAGATAATGTTCCCCCTTCATTCCTGGGTCAGAAAAAGAACAACCAACAAAGGAGCTCTTATGCTTCCCACATAGAAAGGAGCCACTTGAATTTCAAGATAAGGAGTTGTGGCAGCATCATGAGCTTGTTACTCATGTGAAAAAGTTCAGCTGGCCAGGAAAGCATATATCAAAATAAATAATAGTTTGCTGAACTGTTCTAACTATAAGGAAAAACAGAGGGGTTTCCTTGGGAGGAAAACAAAAATTCTGTAGAGATTCACGTGAATAAAAGGGTAAAATTTCAAATCTTTAAAAATGAGGCTGGACAAGAGAAACTTTTGGCTTAACTGAGTCAGGGAGGATAATTGCTTCCCAAATAGACAAGTCAGAGGACATGGGAACACCTGAACAGACTTCCCAGGGGTACCCAGATCCCAGGACAAAGAGGAATACTCTTTGAAGCTGCAATCAGGAAGTGAATATTGTGGCAATGACAGACGTCCCAAGATGCCTGGACCAGCATCTTCGAAGGCTGCCAGTGAAAGGAGGGCCCCTGCATGTAGGTTACTGAGCTCACATATGAAGGAATACTTGGTGTAGGTCTCGGCAAGGAGTCCGGGAGGAGACTGAGGGAATCAGAGAATGCATATAACTCAGGGCTGATAGCAGGGTTACCTCCTGGGGCAATAAACCTGTACTTATAAACCTTATTAACCTGTACTATCTCTTTACTGTGTGGTAAATAACATTAAATTACTTAACTTTAGAAGCCAGACCTCTCCAAATCCTTTTTTTATACTTATCCCCTTTGAATAAACTCACACAATCTGCTTCTCTGAGATTAATCTAATTTGTCCTTGTTCTGCAGACATAGGACCCTTTAATGCTCTATGCTTGTTCCTGGAATATCTGAATTCCTCAGTGCATGTAATTTTTCTTTTCAATTCTCCAGAATTATTTGGAGATCTTTTTGAAACCAAAAGTATATAGAATAAAAAAATTTTCTAGGCAAAGTAAACAAAAGTTATTGGAGGACACTTTCTTTACTGAGAACCTATTTAAAAGATATAAAATCATGCATCTCAGGGAAAAAGTAGAGAATCAAACCAGTAGTATTGTATACTACTAAAAAACACCTCTGGCAGAGCAATTGGTGTGATTATTTGATTGTTGATCACACCTGTTATGGAGAATGAGTTAATAAAAACATTTCAACTTCTTCAAGAGCAAATTTCAACTTGAGTTAATTTTCTTGCTCATTACTCTGGAAACTTGATGAAGGTGGCCTTTCTTCTGTGTTAGTAGGCCAACACTAAGCTTAGAGTTAAAAATGACCAGTGACTGTAGGTGGGTAAAGAGGGACTAGATGTGGACTATAAGCCACTTTTTGCCTTCTTTCAGTGTGGTAACTCTTGTACCTCAACTATCCCTTGTGCTGTCTCTGAAAGTTATGACTACAGAGTTGTTACATGAGGTATTGACTCCCCTGGGCATGGTGTAGCTACATCAGGATGGATCCCGCACCCATAGCTATGCCAATACTTGAAGAGGGTTGTAGTCAGCTTGGTGGACTGCTGTGTGGACCCCTGCAAAGGGTTCCATAGAAGAGGAGCAACTAATGCCAT
Organism: Myotis myotis; assembly: GCF_014108235.1. NCBI lineage: Eukaryota > Metazoa > Chordata > Mammalia > Chiroptera > Vespertilionidae > Myotis > Myotis myotis. The sequence continues at coordinate 30,422,371 of NW_023416390.1, read as the reverse complement.
CCTTTTAAAATTTGGGGTTACCTGTCATTTGTCCTTCTAAGTAAATCTGATGTCCCTGTGGCTCTGATAGTCTTGTGACTTTAAATGCCTAGTTAAGCAGACCTGCAGGTGGGTGTCTGTACTCTAGCCATTATATCATAAGCTTTGAGAGACTCACGATTTGTCTGTTTTCTTAACTGATACATCTGCCCAGCACTGTCTGTGGCACATGGTAAACAGTCAATACATACCTGTGGGAATAAACTTGCTCTGGACATCAAAATGTAGGTAATAAACATAATTACCTTTGTAGAATATTTTATAAATGCGAAATAAATCAGGGTATTTATCCATGATGATCTTGCTGAACAGTGCTCGCAGAACAGACATGTCAAATTTCTTCTCCAGTTCACTGAGAATATCATATATGACTTCATGTACAGAAAACCTTTTTTTAAAAGATTCTTGAGATTTCTTAAAAATAGAGAATGGGGAAAATATAAATACAGACTTCCAAGTTACAGAAGATCCCTAGAAAGTGATTTTATTGTTAATGCATAATAATTTCCCAACATAGGTATTTTCTCACATACAGTTTTAGAATTTCTCTATAGTTGTGTGGCTACTAAGTGGAAAGACTAAATCCTTCCTCCTAGAAAACACCCATTTGTGAATCTGAGCTCCTCACCCTTGTTTACATCAGACGGAATAAGGAGCCATTAGGAAGAACAAAAATGGTTTCAAGTGAAGTAATATGTAGCCCTTTCAGGGCCTGGCTAAATGTTTTAGGAATAGACTTGCTGGGTGATGAGCTGCTATTCTATTGACTGGACAACCCTTGTCCCTTCCCCAGGACTGACTTGGCCTGGAAGCTCCTGTGAACTTTGCCATAGAGAAAGCCTATGCATAGGGAAGTGAAGACTTGCATCTCCATATCTTCCACCTATGTCTTTTGCTAAAATTAACCTAAATTCTAAGACTCCAGAAATACCAAAAGAAAAGGGGAAAAACAGAAAGGAAACTGAAAACTGTTGTTGAAAGAATAGCAAGCATCTATTTTCAAATTTGTCCTAACAAGACATTAATTCTCTGTGGATTTTAATGTTCTCAGGTCTAAGTATTTAAATTGTTGCTCATTAAAATGAAATGTTGTGTCAATGACTATTTCATTAAATGAAGGCATTCAACTTATTCACCCATTCATTAAGATTATGTTTAATTTCAAGTTTATACTATATTTTATATATAACTAGAGGCTCAGTGCATGAATTCATGCACAGGTGGGGTCTGGCCAGCCTGGCCCCCATCAGGGCAGATTGGTTCTGGGACTGTCAGGAGGAGGAGATGGTGGGAGGTTGGCCAGCTGGCCTGCTCAGATTGGGGCCAGCTGGGGGAAGGGGTCATGGGTGATTGGCCAGCAAGCCCTGCCTCTGATTGGGGTTGGGGGACCAATTGGGGGTGGGGCAAGCCATGGGGAGGGGCTGTGGGCAGTGGGCTGGCCAGCCCCACCCCCAAATGGGGTGGGTGGGGGGTGCCGATCAGGGGACAACAGCCTGGGGAAGGGGACATGGGTGGTTGACTGGCTGGCCCTGCCTCTGATTGGGGTGGGGAGGCCGAATTGGGGTGGGGCCTGGCAGGGGAAGGGGCTGCAGGAGATTGGCCAGCCAGCCCTGCCCTCTTTTGAGGTAGGGTGAAGATCAGGGGTGGGGTGGCCAGGGGGAGTGGCTGGAAGAGGCTGTCCACCCAGCCCGGCCCCCTATTGTGGTGGTGTGGGCTGATTGGGGTGTGGCTGGCTGGGGGAAAGGGAGGAGGCATTTGGCCAGCAGGCCCTGCTCTTGATTGGGGTGGAAGAGTCTGATCAGGGGCAGGCCAGCAGGGGGGAGGGGCCGCGAGGTTGGTCTCAGACCCCACCCCCTGATTGGGCTGGTTCGCTGGCCACAGTGAGCTTCATAGCCACCGGCTGTTTGGTCGTTTTGGTAGTGATGCCTCTTGGCATTTTATTATTAAGACTAGAGGCTTGGTGCACAAAAATTTGTGCACTCGGGGGGGAGAGGGGGGCCCTCAGCCTGGCCTGTGCCCTCTTGCTGTCTGGGACCCCTCGGGAGATAACGCCCTGCTGGCTTAGGCCTGCTCCTGGGTGGCAGAAGGCAGGCCCAATCCCTAGGTGCAGCCCCTGGTCGGGCTCAGAGCAGGGCCGATTGGGGAGCTGGGGCACCGCCCCCGTCATGCACAGAGCAGGGCGGATTGGGAGGTTGCGATGCCACCCTCAGTCATGCTCAGGGTAGGGCCGATTGGGGGGTTGGGGCACCGCCCCCTGCCACACTCAAGGCAGGGTCGATGGGGAGGTTGCGGCGCCACCCCCTGTCATGCACAGAGCAGGGCCAATCCGGGGGCTGGGGCACTGCCCCCTGTCACACACAGAGCAGGGCCCATCAGGGGGGTTGGGGCTCCTTACCCTGTCATGCACAGAGCAGGGTTGATCAGGGGATTGAGGAGCTCCCCCCTGTCACACTCAGGGCAGGGCCGATGGGGAGTTTATGGCTCTACCCCATCACACACAGAGCAGGGCCTGTGTGTGGGGGGTGTGTGGCACCACTCTCTATCACCCACAGAGCAGGGCCGATCGGGGGTTGGGGCGCTGCCACTCTCACACTCAGGGCAGGGCCGATAGGCAGGTTATGGCTCTACCCTGTCACACACAGAGCAGGGCCCGTGGGGGTGGCGGGGGGTTGGGGCACCGCACCCTATCACACACAGAGCCACAGGGCAATCAGAGGTTGGGGAGCTCCCCCGTATCAGGCACAGAGCAGGGCTGATCAGGAGGTTGGGGCGCCTTCCCCTGTCACGAACAGAGCCGCAGGGCGATCAGGGGGTTTGGGCGCTGCCCCCTGTCACACTTATCCCAGTGCCGGGAGGCCTCTCGGCTCCGCTGATCCTGGTGCTGGGAGGCATATTATCCTTTTACTATATAGGATAGAGGCCTGGTGCATGGGTGGGTGCCGGCTGGTTTGCCCTGAAGGGTGTCCTGGATCAGGGTGGGGGTCCCCACTGGGGTGCCTGGTCAGCCTGGGTGAGGGAATGATGGCTGTTTGCAGCTGGTCACACACCCTTCAGGGTGGGGGTCCCCACTGGGGTGCCTGGCCAGTCTGAGTGAGGGGCTGAGGGCTGTTTTCAGGCTGGAGGGTGATGGAAGCTCCCAACTGCTCCTTTTTTTCTTTTTTAATTCTGGGCCAGCTTTAGCTCTGAGGCTCCAGCTCTTAGGCCTCCGCTGCTGAAAGTAGGTATCTGGTTTGTTTCGGTTCTATAATCGAAACAATGTATAACTCCAGCTCTGACTTCAGCTCTGAGATCCCAGCTTGCTGAAAGCAGGTTTCTGGGGTTTTGTTTAGCTTCTATATTTGTTAAAATGTTTCAAACTGCAGGCTCAGAGGCCTGCAAGGCACGCGGGGAACATTGGTTTCCTCCGTCACTGAAGCAAGCCAGCCTCATGTTAGTTTCAAGCTGCCTGGCTGCTGGCCGCCATCTTGGCTGGCAGTTAATTTGCATATCGCCTTGATTAGCCAATGGGAAGGGTAGCGGTTGTATGCCAATTACCATGTTTCTCTTTTATTAGATAGGATTTCTAGAAGGCATTATACACCTACTTCAGATCCAGCTTATCTCCAGAGTTATTCACCCAATTCTAGGGGGCATGACAGAGCCAAATCCTTCAGTTAAGAGCAGACCTATCTCCAGTAATGCCTACTTCTCTTCTCTTTTGACTTTATAGAAATACTTAGCAGTACTTGAGAAAGTCCCCACTCATAAGTGACTCCTCAGTAGCCCAAATGTGCTCTGAGGTTTAATTACAAGATACCAAAAAGTATAACTTAGTTTGGGTTGTTTTATCAGATTGTGATATAATAAACCTCACTTACTTCATACATTTCATTGGTGATGAATCCACGGTCCCGGATAAGTTCAAGGAAAGGAAATGTTGTTGTTATTGCGCCTGAAATTTCCACCTTATATTTTTTGAAGTATGTGAATGCAATGTCATTGATATGCTTGTTTTCTATGTTCTCATCTTCTGCAGACACCCTAGGGAGAAGGGATGCCATGATACAATGGCCGTCAAGGTTTTGATATGCTGTAACATTTTATATGTGAAGGATAGATTGGCTGTGAAGAACCTACATAAATAAATTAAGTGATCCTGAGAAGTGATTAGGACAAATAAAATTGAAGCAATAGACAAAACTATAATAAAATGAAGCATGGTGGATTAGAGAGACATAATAGTATTGAAAAATGCTAGTCTGTCATGATCACAGCCATTGTAAAATTATTTTGTCCCTAACATATCTGGAAGTTTTATGAAAACATTTTAATTTGTTCAAAAGTGAGATGGAGCAAACAGATCATCCATAAAGGAATAAGAAACAGTGGTATAACAATAGAATGTAAACTTAAAAATATATCTTAATTAACAACTAAGAGAAAATAAATCTCAAAAAGATTAAAACATGGTGCTCCCTCCTTGTCCTACAGCAGTTAAGAAATCCCATCCTGAATTATAAAACTAGTTCATAAATGGTAAGATGTGGTTTAGTAATCATATGATAAGGCATAAACTAAAATTTTGTAAGAATATCAATAATTTTCCTGTAACTTCTGCTTTATTATATATCTGTCTTTGATGGGGATACATTTTAATTTTAGTGAAGTCCAATCTATCTATTCTTTTTCTTTTGTGATTAGTAACTTCAATATGCAAAGAAATCTTTGCCTACCCCAAGTTTATAAAAAACATACAAAAGCTAACATGTATAAATCTTCTGTACCATTGATCTATTTGTTTACCCTTATGCCAAAAGCACATCGGCTTATAGAATTCTTTAATTCAATTGGAAAAATATTGTCTTGACTTTTCTAGATATTTTGATATCATAACAATATTGAGCTCCAATTTGTTAGCACTGTATTACTCTTCATTTATGTAGTTTAAAAATGTTTTAGCTGAGAATATTTATAATTTTCATTGTAGATGCCATGGACTTCTATATTCATGCAGCATTATTTAGAAGAGCTAAGATCTGGAAACAATCCAAGTGCCATTAGTAGATGAGTGGATAAAAAAGCTGTGTTACACTTACACAATGGAATACTATGCAGTTATAAGCAAGACGGATTTCTTACCCTTTTCAACAACATGGATGGACCTGGAGAGTATTATGTTGAGTTAAATAAGCCAGTCAGAGAGAGACAAATATCACATGAGCACACATATAAGTGGCATCTAATGAACATAATAAACTAACAAACAAAATAGGCCCTAGAGGCATGGAGGCATGGAGAAGACTGACATACCTCAGAGGGGAGGAAGGGAGATGGGAAGAGATTAGCTAAATAACTTATATACATATATGCATAACCAATGGGTATAGAGGATAGTGTGGTTAAAGGTTGGGGTGGGGCAGTGGCTGAGAGAAGGCGGGTAAAGTGGGAGGAAATTAGGGAATATCTGTAATTCTGTCAACAATAAAATAAAATATAAAGTAAACGGGAAAAGAAAAAAAGTAAATAAATCTATATTAATAAAAGGGTAATATGCTAATTAGACTGGACATCTTCCAGACATCTTCTGGACATCTAGACAAAGCCATGGTAGCAGGGGCAGAGGCAGAGGCAGTTAGGGGCAATCAGGCTGGCAGGGGAGAGCAGTTAGGGGGCGATTAGGCTAGCAGGCAGTCAGTCAGGAGTGATCAGGCTGGCAGGGGAGGGCAGTTAGGGGGCGATCAGGTCAGCAGGCAGAGGCAGTCAGGGGTGATTAGGCAAGGCAGAGGAGCAGTTAGGGGCATTAGGCCAGCAGTCAGAGGTGGTTGGGGGCGATCAGGCAGGCAGATGAGCAGTTAGGAGCCAGCAGTCCTAGATAGTGAGATGGATGTCTGACTGTGGGAATGGGCTTAAACCAGTAGTTAGACATCCCCTGAGGGGTCCAGCATTGGAGAGGGTGCAGGTCGGGCTGAGGGACCCCCCGTCCCATTCATGAATTTCATGCACCGGGACTCTAGTAAAATATAAAGGAAACAGCTTGCATTTTAAGACAAAAAAAAACAGTAAGAAGTATAAAAATTGAAACAAGATGAAAATATGAAAAACATATTTAAAACACTAAATGTAAATGAAACAATGTTGGTATTGGAAGGCACAGGATCAAAAATGAAATTCAACAAGAGACACAAGGAAGACAAAGTGCCACAAAAGTTATTAAAATAAAAAATAGGCAAGTTACAGCATGCAGATGTCAACAACATAACAAAAATGATCTTGTAGTTAGAGGCTATTTTGAAAAAGGGGAATAAAAGGAAAAGGGAAATATAGTCAAATCTTGGTTCTTGAAAGTCTCCCATCTCAAACTTTGAAAAATAGACACAGTTCCACAAACCCTTCAAAAGACCTCATTAACCTGGCCTTTAATGTCTTTAATAATAGATATGAGGAGATCCAAATCTAAAAACAAAGGGTAAACAAAGGGTAATAATAGATATGAGGAGACCCAAATCTAATAAAAGGGTAATATGCTAATTAGACCGGACATCTTCCAGACATCTTCTGGACATCTAGACAAAGCCATGGTAGCAGGGGCAGAGGCAGAGGCAGTTAGGGGCAATCAGGCTGGCAGGGGAGAGCAGTTAGGGGGCTGAGGCCCAGATGGAGGCCTTCCAGCTCTTAGCCACCACTCTCATGATCCCAAATAAAGTTCCAGTCCTCCAACCAAGGGTAAATCAGGAGCTAAGCCTCCTCAGGGCTCATGCTTCAAATGCAACAAGGAAGGACACTGGAACAAGTCCTGCTCAAACCCAAGACCTCTACCGGGGACCTGCCCAAGGTGTGGAAGGGAAGGTCACTGAAAATCAGACTGTAGTCTGGTCCCTTCAGGTTGGACCTCAGCAAGGCCACCCTCTGAATCCGGTTTGGAGTTCCCAGACCTCTTGGGACTGGCCACCAAAGACTGAAGTTACCCAGGCCATGATAGGGCCCCATAGACCTAAATCAACAGGACTGAGCCTCGGGTAATGATTGTGGTGGCAAGTAAGCTGATCTCCTTTTAATTGATACTGGTACCACTTATTCTGCCCTTCCCAAATTTGCTGGGACTCTTGTCCCCTCCTTAGTCTCTATTATGGAGGTTAACAGATTAATCTCACAAACATTAGCCACCTCACCTATATAATACTGCATCTTACTAGACACACCCTTTATCCACTCTTTTCTTGTCTATGTTGGTGCCCAACTGGAGTTACTGTGCATCCCCTCATAAAGCCCAATTGTCCCAAACCACAGTCAACTACCTCAGTTTCACTCTCTCAGCCCAGAAGGCCAAGGAATTCCTTGGATTGTAAAGGCCTTATCTCCTAATCTCCTCCATGACTGTCCTATCATCAGGACAAGAAATGGTCTCCTTTCTTGGGCTTGCTGAGTACTTTTGCCTCTGATTCCCAACTTTAGTCTTCTCACAAAGCCCCTCTAGGACATGGTGAGGAGACCCTCACTGAGCCTTTAGGTCCCAAGGCCAGCATTCTCACCCCCTTTAATGCTCTAAAAACTGCTCTCACTTCAGCACTTTCTTACCCTCTCCCCTCCCAAAGAACAGTTTCTTTACTAAAACTGCAAATGCTTACTTAACAGTGTGGCTACTATGAGAAGCTGAACTCATTATCACTTAAACCTTAGCATGTTATCTCTAACGAAAAATGTGGCAGTTTTAAATCCAAGCAGTTGGGTGTCTGGAAACTGCTGTCCTAGAACAGGCTGCAGGGCCTGCTCCCTCCCCACTCAGCCTTTTCTCCAGCCTCATATGCCTATACATCATTTTCCAAAGTCTTTGGCAACTTAAAAGCTTTGGAGCATTGCTGGGCTAAATGATAAACAGCTGAATATTTTTAATAAGTTTTAAGTTCTCTTGATTTTAGCTTTTGTTACAAAAAATCTATAAAGTAGATTTAGAACTGTTAATGTAATGTCTTGTGATTTGTTAAAGGTATGTTTCTTGAAAGTGAGAATGTTCATAAATGCCAGTGTAAGAAATGCTGGCTGGAGGGGATCCAAGATGGCAGCTGACAGGACAGCAGTGAGGGAGATAGTGTGAGTGAGTGAGAGAGCAAAAGGAGAGTGCATGGACATGCGGGGAGTGTGTGTACTTGTGAGTGAGGGACAGTTATATTGCACAGAACTGTTGGGGACTGGCAGACCAGGCTCCTCTGACAGGACAGCCTCTGCTACAGCTGAAATCCATCCCAGGGCAGCTGGCTCTGCCACAGAGTCTGCACCATCTTGAAGGGGAGAACGGCTGTGATCAGAAGCCCAGCCTTACCTTCAACCAGGGAGACCTCTGATACCACACAGGACCCTACAGCCACAACGCCCAGGGACTAGCTGCCTTGGCTGTGAACCCATGAACACCGAGACTCCAGCCTTCTTGGCTGTGGGCACCTAAAAAGTTTGTCCAAGGGGAGAAAAGGTGGCAGCCAAATAGGCTAACAGGTCCTGGGCCTTTTCACAGAGCAGATAGAAGAAACGGCTGAATCGAATAACGTCCACCTGGAAATGGTGAATTAAACACAACTGGTGAGACAATCCGTGGATGGAAAGATCAGAGATCGTCTGGAGAGATGTTGGATCAAGCAACTGTGCTAGAGGGAGAAACATGCACAGCTGGGACTAGAGTCTCAGAGGGAGACTGTGCTGCACCAAATCCGCATCCCTTGGAGTCAGTGAAGCCCTCGAATGTGGAAGGGAGGGTGTCCACAGGGCTGCTGGTAGCAGGGGGCTCTATATCTAAGCCCACAGTCATAGGAGGCTGTGCCCAGAAAGGCAGCCTGAAGTTCTACACAGGCCACACAATGCCCAGGGGAGAAAGACGCGAGGTGGTGCAGTTGCTCTGTCTTTATAATTTTCTTCCTTTCACTTGCTAAACCCAGTACATAGGTTCTTTCAATTAAAAACACTCACCGAGACTGAAGGGGAAGGTGGTTTTTGTGGAAACTGGGGAGCAGAATAGGGAGAGATGATCAGGGACAGTCCATCCCTCCAACCCTGAATAGACATTTTTCTCCAGAAGACCAGGCTCCTCCTAGCAGTACAGCCACACCCAGTCTTGAGCACGGCAGGAAAAGGAAGATTCTAAATACCCCCAGGGAACCCTGGGGGACTGAGTGGAGGGGCCATTTGGTCCCAAAAACTAATACAGAAACACTGCCACCTAGGGGTCATGTCAGAAATAGACACTTGTGTAAATATGACTGAAAGTAGGCAGAAAAACAAAGTGGGCAGATTGATCCCCGCTGCTTGAAACCAAGGTTGTGGTGTATGACACAGAGGAGCAGTGGATCTCTGGGAACTTCAACACTGTGCTGACTACCTGACAGGAAACAGATGTGACAGGCAGAACAGTAAAGCAGGGTCTTAAACCAGCACCCATGGGACATTGAAGCTCTGCTGAAGTGAACGAATTTCACTACTTCACTTTTTTATTTTTTATCTTTTACTTAAACTAAAATTTTTTTCACTTTATTTTATTATTATTTATTTATTCTTTTTTAACCTTTCTTTTAAAAAAATTTATTTATTTTCTATTACTGTTCTACATTCTATTTTTATTTTTATCATTATTTTACTCTATCTCATTTTTTGTCTTTATGCCAACACTTTCTTCCTCACTTTTCCCTTTCTCATCCTGTTCTCTTCTCCTGATCCTGCTTTAGTTTTTCTCTATCCTTTCTTTTTACTCCTTGTTAAAAGTGGATCTTCTTTATCTGTTTTATTGACACATTACTATTAAAGTAGTCTCTGTTGGCCTACTCATATATCTAATTTACTCTCCCCTACTCCAAGTCCATGCACACTTCTCTTTTCTCTTTCTTCACTAGCCAAATTTCTTTTCTTTTCTTTCTTTCTTCTTGTTGTTGTTTGTTTGATTGTTAGTCTGTTTTTTTTTTTTTATGCTTTTGTTTTTCCTCTCCTTACTTCTTCTCTTCTTCTACTAATAGCTTAATTAGGTTCAATCAACAACTCAGGCCTATCTACTCTCTATTCTCCTTTTCCAAAAATAGATGAATACATAAATAGATTAAAGAAAGGGAAAATATTTATATATATGTATAAATTTTCTTTTATATATATTTTTAATATATATATTTTAATTATTTTTGTCAATTATTATTTTCTATTTTTTTGAGTGTTTTGTTTTTTACTTTTCTTCTTATACACTCATTCTCTTTCTACCTCCTCTATACTGAATCATGGCCATTTCCCCATTCATTCAATGCCTGTACCTTATCTTATGGAAATAAGCTCTGCCTCTTCAGATTCAGCTTCCCTCCTTCTTTTCTGGGTGTTTGTTTTTTGCATTTTTTGGATTAATTGTTGGTTTGTTGGAGTTTTCTCCCCATATAATATATTTCCCCTGTCTTTTTTTTCCTTTTTCTTTTCTCTTACCTTTTTTCCTTTTCTCAATATCATTTTTGTGCTCTTTACTCTCCCTTAATTCTCTTTTCTCTGGTGGTCACCTTTATTTAGAGTTATTGGTATCATGAATACATTTGTGTTTTGTGCCCGCTGTGTTGTGTCTTGTCGAGTTGTATTTTGTGCCTTTAAGTCATGGTAGAGAGTGAGCTACATAACCAGACACCCTGAGAGGAGTAAAAATGGGAAGACAAAGAAATAGCCCCCAAAAGAAAGAAAAGAAGAAATCAACAGAAAGGAAGTAAACAAAATGGAGGCAAGCAATTTGTCAGAGAAAGAATTCAGAGCAATGGTCATAAGGACACTGAAAAGGATGGAAGACAAATTCAAAAACATGTGTAAGAACCAAGAGGAAATGAAGAACCAAGAAGAAATGAAGAATGACATAGCTGCAATAAAGAACACAATAGAAAGCATCAACAGTAGACTAGAAGAAAAGGAGGACTGCATCAGTGAGCTACATGACTAAGTAGGAAAAAACACCAAAGCAGAGCAGCAACTGGAAAAAAAAACCACCTTAAAAAACAGGAGGAAAGCCTAAGGGAGCTTTGGAAATGAAACAACATTCCCATAGTAGTGGTGCCAGAAGGAGGGGAAAGAAGGAGCAAGGAATAGAAAACCTGTCTGAAGAAATAGTGACAGAAAACTTCCCTGATATTAGGAAGAAAAAACTCACACAACTCCAAGAAGCTCACAGATTCCCAAACAAGATGAACCCAAAAAGCCTGACACTAAGACACGTTATAATTAAGTTGGCAAACACCAATGACAAAGTAAGAATATTAAAGGCTACCAGAGAGAGACAGAAAGTTACCTATAAGGGATTGCCCATCAGACTGTCAACTGATTTGAAGTTAAAAGCATCCTGGTAAAAAATGGCAATGAAAATACAACAATCCAAAAATCTATGGGACACAGTGAAAGCAGTCTTGAGAGGGAAGTTCATACCTCTACAGGCCTACCTCAAAAAACAAGAAAAATTTGTAATAAATTATCTAACCCTACAACTCAAAGAATTAGGAAGAGAGAAACAAAAAAAAGCCCAGAGTAGGCAGAAGGAAGGAAATAATAAAGATCAGGGCAGAACTAAATTACATAGAGACCAAAAAAACAAAACAAGACAAAAAAAACAAAACAAAAGATCAACAAAACCAAGAATTGGGTCTTTGAAAGGATAAGATTGATGAACCTTTAGCCAGGCTCACCAAGAAGTAAAGAGAGAGGACCGAAATAAACAAAATCAGAAATAAAAGAGGTGAAGTAACAACCAATCCCACAGAAATACAAAGGATTATGAAAAATAAAGGGTGTCCCAAAATTCACGTAGGAAGTAATTTTGATAGAAAACACAAGTTTACAATTAAAAATAGTAATTTTTTTTATTGATTCATAAAGTATATAGTGTAGGGTTATGTACGGTATAGCATATCAGGTAAATGGCCTCCACAGCTTTGCTGGCACATACACACTCTTTTGTTGAAATTTTCCATGACCGTTTTGCATAAATGTGGCTGAATTTTGATGAGGCTCCTTTTTATCTTGATGGCTTGGTTAATCGACAAAATTGTTGCATTTGGGGTTCAGAAAATCCCTGAGTGATTGTTGAGAAACAAATGCATCCACAACGTGTCAATGTTTGGTGCAGATTTTGGGCTGGAGGCATCAGCAGACCATTCTTCTTTGAAAATGCGGCTGCTCAGGCAATAACAGTTAATGGTGCTCACTATTGCGACATGATAATCCAGTTTTTTGTGCCTAACTTGCAAGATATAGATGTGACGACATGTGGTTTCAACAAGACTGTGCCACATGCCATACAGCCTGAGAAACAATTCAATTACTGCATGAGTCATTTCCTGCTCGTGTAATTTCCCGTTTTGGCGATCAGAATTGGCCGCCCCGATCATGCAGTTTAACGCCGTCAGACTTTTTTCTTTGGGGTTTTTTGAAGTCTAAGGCTTATGCTAACAAGCCCATGACCACCTACACCTTGAAGGAGGAAATTGAGCACTGTATCAATGAAATTCAGCCACATTTATGCAAAACAGTCATGGAAAATTTCAACAAAAGAGTGCATATGTGCCAGCAAAGCCATGGAGGCCATTTACCCGATATGTTATTCCATACATAACTATGCTGTATACTTTATGAATCAATAAAAAATTTATAATTTTTAATTATAAACCTGTATTTTCTATCAAAATTACTTCTTGCGTTAATTTTGGGATGCCCTTTACTTTAAACAACTCTATTCTAACAAACTGGACAACCTAGATGAAATGGACATATTCTTAGAAAAATACAAGCTCCCAAAACTCAGTCAGGAAGAATAAAAGAACCTGAATAGACTAATAACTACCAAAGAAATTGAAGCAGTAAGAAGCAGTAATCAAAAATTGTCCAGCAAACAAAAGCCCTGGTCCAGATGGCTTTATAGGGGAGTTCTACCAACCATTCAAAGAACTAAAACCTATCCTTTTTAGACTATTACAAAAAATTCAAGAGGAAGGCACACTTTCAAGCTCTTTCTATGAAGCCAGGATTACCCTAATTCCAAAACCAGATAAAGACATCACAAAAAAAAGAGAACTACAGGCCAATATCCTTGATGAATATAGATGTTAAAATTCTCAACAAAATTCTAGCAAAACAGATCCAGCATTATATTAGAAAGATCATGCACCATGACCAAGTGGGATTTATTCCAGGGATGCAAGGATGGTACAATATCTGCAAGTCTATAAATGTGATACATCACATAAACAAATGGAGAGATAAAAATCACATAATTATATCAATCAATGCAGAAAAGCATTTGACAATATCTAACACCAATTCTTGATAAAAACTCTCAGCAAAGTGGGAATAGAGGGGTCATACCTCAACATAGTAAAAGCCTTATATGACAAACCTACAGCCAACATCATACTCAATGGGCAAAAATTAAATCCATTTCACCTAAGAATAGGACCAAGACAGGGATGCCCACTTTCACTACTCCTTTTCAATATAGTACTGGAAGTGCTAGCCATAGCGATCAGACAAGAAGAAGAAATAAAAGGCATCCAAATTGGAAAAGAAGAAGTAAAACTGTCCTTATTCTCAGACGACATGATAGTGTACATAAAAATCCCCAAAGTCTCTATCAGAAAACTACATTAATTCAGCAATGTAGCACGAATCAAAATCAACACCCAGAAATCTATGGCCTTTTTATACACCAATAATGAACTCACAGAAAGAGAAATGAAAAAAGCAACCCCATTTACCATTGCAAAAAAAAATTAAGATACCTACGAATGAACTTAAGAAAGGAGGTAAAAGACTTGTACTCAGAAAACTATATAACATTGAAAAAAGAGATAGAGGGAGACATAAACAAATGGAAGAACATATCATGTTCATGGATTGGTAGAATCAACATCATTAAAATGTCCATACTACCCAAATCAATCTAAGATTCAATGCAACCCCCATTAAAATACCAAGGGCATATTTCAATGACCTAGAAAAAACTCTCCAAAAATTCATCTGGAATAAAAAAAAAGACCCTGAATAGCCACAGCAATCCTGAGAAAGAACAAAGTTGGAGGGATCACAATACCAAATATCAAGCTATATTACAAAGCCATGGTTCTCAAAACTGATACTGGCACAAGAACAGATATATAGACCAATGAAACAGAACAGAGAACCCAGAAATTGATCCAAGCCATTATGCTCAATTAATATTTGACAAAGAAGGCAAGAGCATACATTGGAGTCAAGATAGTCTCTTCAGTAAATAGTGTTGGGAAATTTGGTCAGATACATTAAAAAAATGAAACTAGATCACCAACTTACACCATGTACAAAAACAAACTCAAAATGCCTAAAGGACTTAAATGTAAGATGGGAAACCATAAAAATCTTAGAAGAATCCATAGCAGCAAAATATCAGACATATGTCATAGTAATATCTTTGTCGATACAGCTCCTAGGGCAATGGAAACTAAGGAGAAAATAAACAAATGGGACGACATCAAAATAAAAAGCTTCTGCACAGCAAAATAAACCATCAATAAAACTACAACAAAGCCCACTGCATGGGAGAACATATTTGCCAATGCTATTTCAGATAAGGGTATAATCTTCAAAATTTACAGAGAACTCATACAACTTAACAAAAGGAAGATAAACAATCCAATCAAAACATGGGAAAGGACCTAAATAGACACTTTTCAAAAGAAGACATACATAAGACCAATAGACATGTGAAAACATGCTCAAAGTCACTAATCAAAACAACAATGAGATACCATCTCACACGTGTCAGAATGGCTATCATCAACAAATCAACAAACGGCAAGTGCTGGCGAGGATGTGGAGAAAAAAAAAACACACCCTCCTGCACTGCTGGTGGCAATGCAGATGGTGCAGCCATTGTGGAAAACAGTATGGAGTTTCCTAAAAAAATTAAAAATGGAACTCCCATTTGACCCAGTAATCCCACTTCTAGGATTATATCCCAAGAACCAGAAACACCAATCAGAAAGGATATACGCACCACTGTGTTTATAGCAGCACAATTTACCATAGCTAAGATTTGGAAATAGCCTAAGTGCCCATCAACAGAGGAGTGGATTAGAAAACTCTGGTGCATCTACACAAAGGAATACTACACTGCTATAAAAAGAAGGATCTTTTACCATTTGAAACAGCATGGATGGAACAGGAAAGCATTATGCTAAGCAAAATAAGCCAGTTGGAGAAAGATAAATATCACACGATCTCACTCATATGTAGGATATAATGATCTACATAAACGGATGAACAAAAATAGATCCAGAGACAAATGGCAGGGGAATTGGGATTAGAGATCAGCCAAAGGACTTGCATGCATGCATATTAGCATAACCAATGGACACAGACATTGGGGTGTTGCGGACTTGCCCTCAGGGGTGGGAGTGGTGTGTATGGGGGATCAATCGGGGGAAAAAGAGACATATGTAATACTTTAAACAATAAAAAAAAAACAATTTAAAAAGAGAGAGATATGCTGGCTGTTTACTTTTTGGTTATCATTGGAAAATTAAGATTTCTAAGAGTTGACAATAGAAGGATAAGGCATGGACATGCATTCTGAAGGAAAAAGAGAGTAAGTTAAAGTTGTAAGAATATTCGTGAAAGTTTTAGAAGGAGAAATGTTAAAACAAGCAGAACAGGGAAACTGAGATAGTATAACAGCAGTTTGCAACCCTCTAGAAAATTCAGATACCAAGCAGTTTGTAGACATCTAGAAAATCTTATCTTCCCTAAACCAAGGACACTTAAGAGTAAATGATTTGAGAATAAACCTCATTTTGGTATATTAGACTACAACCCTAGAAATTAATGTCTCTTTCCCTCCAGCAGACCATTTGTCATTATTCTTGTTCTAGCTTTTGCCTCAATAATACTAAAATTATAAAATAGTTTGTCTCCACCAGGTTACAAGCCCTACTTGTACTCAGGGAATACCATCCCTAGACTCCATCACAACCTCCTTTTGTGCCCAGGCCTCATCATCCCTCTGACCCCCAAAGCAAGGAATTTGGGCCAGGTACAGGTGTAGAAACTCACCAGGGCAGAAAGCTCCAGATTCCTAGCAAGGGTTAAAACTGGGAAAATAAGAACCTTGCCCCCAGGGTAAATTACCCTCCCCTAGCAAATAACTAGTCAGGCAAATAAGACCTCTGATCTTTTCCTCCCTAATATAACCCTAAGTTGTATCACCCTAAGATAACCCCAGTCCTCAGTTGTATTTCAGCTCCAGGCCCAGAAAAACAGCAAAACCAGACAAGTGACACTGTGACAACCTCAGGACCAGCTTTTACTTCCCGTCACTCAGCAGGACTACTTTCAAGCTTTCACCAACCAGTTTCCTGGGGGAAATCATGCTGCTTTGACCACTCATCCACCTGACTACTATCAAAGTCCAACCCTCTGTGATCTTGATGTCACTCTCAGCAGGAAGTAAATACAGAAGATATGAAATTTGTCCCTATTCCATAAAACAAAAAATCTGGAATGTTAGGTTTGATTGAGCAATTGAATCCATACCCCTCCCCTGAGAACTGACTTTGTGCACCAGGCCTCTAGTCTATAATAATAAAAGTGTAATATGCTAAATACACTGGACAGCTGAATGACCTTCCGGACATCATTCTGGACGTCCTTCCAGATGAAGCTGCTGCAGTGGGGGCCAAGGCGGAGGTGGTTAGAGTTGATGAGACAGGCAGGCAGAGGAAGTTAAGGGTGATCAGGCAGGCAGGCAGATGAGCAGTTAGGAGCCAGCGGACCCGGATTGAGAGGGATGTCCAACTGGCAGTTGAACATCCTCTGAGGGGTCCCGGATTGCAAGAGGGTGCAGGCTGGGCTGAGGGACCTCAGTGTGCATGAATTTCATGCACCAGGCCTCTAGCCCTATATAATAAAAGGCTAATATGCAAATAGACTGAACAGCAGGACAACTGAAGAACCAAACAACCGTTCACTATGGTGTGTACTGACCACCAAGGGTTGTGCATGGAACATGGCAGGCATTGACAGTAGGTGGCAGAGTGTGGAACATAGCGGGCATTGGCCACGGCAAGATGGTAAAGCAGGTGAGCAGGGGCACCAGACCAAGGTGGGGCACTGGTCACTATCATTGGGGCGAGCCTCTGGTGGCTACTGAAAATTCTTTGCTCCCACATGCCGTGGTCCCTGCTGGCACTCGCAGCTGTTGCTGGCATGGGCCCTGCTCATACCCGCTGCTGGCCCTGGAACCACTGCTGACACTGACTGCTGGTGCCGGCCCTGCTTGCACCAGCTGCCGGAGCCTGGGGTTGATCCTGATTGCTCACCGCTGTCAGCAGGTGCGAGCAGGGTCAGCACCGTCAGCACATAGGAGTGGCAGCAGTGGGAGCGGGACTGCTGGCAGATAGGAAATCAGGGGCCATGGTGGGAGGGGAGGATGGACTGAGACCCGCCCCTGTGCCCACCACAGCCTCATGGCCCACAGTTCCTTTCAAGGTGCACGAATTCATGAACTGGGCCCTTAGTTTGTAATAATAAGGGTGCATCTATCTTATAAAATCAGTACTATAATAATTTTTTGCTCTAAATTTGAAAGCTTTAATAAGATATAAGCCACCATAAAACAGTTAAAAGACAAGGAAGTATATTTATAAAGTTCAGACTACATAGCATACACTCTCTTTTTTTATTTTTTATTGATTTTCTACAGAGAGAAAGGGAGTGGGATAGAGAGAAGCATAGATCAGCTGCCTCCTGAACACCCCCTACTGGGGACGAAGCCTGCAACCAAGGTACATGCCCTTGACTGGAATAGAACCTGGGACCCTTCAGTCCACAAGTTGATGCTCTATCCACTGAGCCAAACTGGCTAGGGCAGCAAACACTCTCTTACCATTAAAGAAAGGACAATCATCTCAACTGATTACATTGGCCCAAAATAAACCAGCAATTGACAGACCGGGCAATTAACTATAAATGGCTAATAGGCACAAAAACCTGTTCAACCGACCATGTAATCTGAGAATGCAAATGAACAGGATGCATTCCCTTATTTGGCACCTCTGTGAAGTCTGGGTGTGGAGAGATGGCTCATGGCTAATGATAGCAGAATATAGTGATTCAGCCACTAGGAAGGAAATTTGGTAGGATCTGTAAACAATTAAATATTAGTACTCCTTACCTCAACAATTTTACTTTTTGGTTTTTGACATAGGACAAACAATTGTACATACACAAAAAACAAAGAAATGTATAATTGTTATTTATTGCGATTTGTTGGTAACAGTAAACAACTGAAATGAACATAAATGGTTTAAATGGAACATAATTTAAAAAATTTGGTATATCAGTTCCATGGTGTAATATGCAGCTGTCAAGAGTGAGGAGGATCCATATGTTTATTAACATGAAAAGACCTCTAATAATTTTAATATTAAAAAATTTTAAATGTAAAATGCAGAATGGTTTCTAGAAAATAATCTTATTCAACAAAAAACAAGACACATATTATTCTTTAGAAAAATAAGTTATATGTGTAAATGTGAAGAGAAAGATATAAAATGCCATGCCCACAATACTCAACAGGACCAGAATTGGAAGCTACAGTGGGGTGGGTGGTGAAATAGAACTTTTCCCTTCTACATACATCCATGTCATTTGAAATTTTATGACCAAGATTGTGTAATGTGTTTCTTTTGTATTAAAAAGATATCCAATCAAACATATTAAGTAACTAGAGGCCTGGTGCACGAAATTCATGCAGGAGCGGGGGGTACCCTTCAGCCCAGCTTGCACCCTTTCCAATTTGGAACCCTTTGGGGGATGTCCAACTTACAATTCGGGACTGCTGGCTCCCAACTGTTCACCTGCTTGCCAGCCTAATCACCCCCTAACCGCCCCCTGCCAGCCTCATCAAAGCCGAAGCCTAACTTCTCCCCTGCCAGTCCAATTGACCCTAACTGCCCTCCCATGCAGGCCTGGTACCCCCCAACTTCCCTCTCTCCCCTTCTGGCCTGATCACCCACAACTGCCCTCCCCTGCAGGCCATCTTGTGGCAGCCATATTGTGACCACATGGAAGTGACCATCATGTGTGAGGGCATGATGGTCAATTTGCATATCACTGCTTTATTATATAGGATGTTATTTCTGACCCATTACTAGAGAACAGAACAGAATTTCTAGCCATTGCCTTGTCAGAGATATAATGCATTACTAAGCAGAAATTCAAAGTACAGATGAAAATACTCAACCTACATTATTCTTTTCCATCTTGTCTTTCCTCTTCCTTTTACCCCCTTAGATTAAGATCCCTGGGGGAAGAACCCAGACCCTTAGCCAGAGATGAGAATAAGCCCAGGCTGACCACTCCCCAGTAAAGGTAGGAGACCATGGCATCCAGAATTTTATATTTTCTAAAGTACCTACTTTAGAACAGCCTAGGTTAAGGCAAAGGGGGACTGAGGGAAATGAGAGCATTCAGACATCATGAAAAAATAACAAATCACTGTCTCAAAGCACCAGAAATGACAGCTGAGTCCAGATGGGCTGCCAGGTGAGCAGTAGCTGTAAGATAAGAGTCCTGTGGGTTGTGGTAGCTGCACTCACACCAGCAACTGTCCCTCTGCAGTTTAAAGATCTGATTCCCTCACTGGTATTCCTGCATTTCATTACATTGCACATGAGTGTTCTTGTAAAGCAGGATGAGGTCAAGGTTTACACGAGTGTCTAATGACACACACTAAAGCAGCAGCACAACCTGAGAGAAAGTTAAAGGAAGGGAGACAGAGACTGACCTGGTGCTGAGTTCAGTGCCTCCATTGGCCATCATCTTGCCTTGGGCCCTTTCTGGGCTTGTAGCCCTCCTGTGTCACCAGCCTGCATCTACTGTGGCTGCCCAGTCCTGAGCAGGAAGTGTGTACAATCACCCAGGGAGAGCTCCTCCCAAATGGGAAAAAGTGAAACTAACTTTCTGAGTGTTTTCAGACATGTCTCCCTCCTTCTGCAGCCCTGCAATAGTTCTCAGCCATCAGGACATGTGGCAGCAGAAATGGAGGACAAAAAGAGACAGTCAGGACCAGGAGGCAAGGGGAGGAGGACTCAAGGGGAGGGGCAGGGCCAGCCTCCAGGAGTCTTCTTGTTTGAGCAATGACTCCAAAACAGGAAAATAGCCTAGCTACGGGGCCTGGAAACCTGGAGAGCAGGAGAGGCAGCGACTGAAAAGGGACAGGGGGCCGAGAAAAAACCCAGGGGACGGGCTTCCTTAGCTTCACCAGGAGCAGCTTCCATTCAGACCACAGTAGTGGGCTGAGTCTCCAGCCTGGGAGACCCTGTGGGGACAGGGTTGTCCCTGAGAGGAGGCAGAGTCCCAGACCTGAGAATTCAGGGGCAGGCGGAAGCGGAGGCAACAGCATCAGCAGCCTCTAGTGCAGAGAATGAAGACCTGGCACCTCTGCAGATGCAGAAATAGAGAGGAGGGGCACCTGGGACCCAAGTGGGAGCACTCAGGCCCCACACCGATGTCCCCTTCTGGGAGGGGGCCCATTAGTCAGCAGGATTCCTGGCCCCCCTGCCCTCCCTTCTTCCTGGGAGTCTCTGAGGCTGGAGTTCTGTGAAGGTGAGTCTGTTCCTTGGTGGGTCTCCCTGGACTCATCCTGCTGGAGGGGTCAGGGCTCTGTGTTCCTTTGAGCTCCAGTGCACAGGGACAGCGGTCTGGGTGTGGGGAATGTGTGTGGTTGACTGGAGCAGCCTTGGGCCTTGTGGATAAGCCCAGTTCTGGGGTTCAGATTGAGGAATTATTTTTTGACACATATCCAAACCATGTCCCCAGCTTCTCTTTGACACATATCCAAACCATTTCCCCAGGACGAAAGCTGATATTTTGCTCCCCATCTGTCTCACATTTTTGCCTGTCAGTTGGTTTGGAATTCAGGTGGAAAGGCATGCTTTTTTTTTTTTTTTTTTTTTTTTGGGGGGGGGGGGGGGTTTGGAGGAGGTAGGGAAACAAACACCTTGAAAGGAGTCAAGCACCTGGGTGTATGTCTTTCTCCTTGAGTTCTTGTCCATTTGTGCCCTAGATGGGTAAAGAGGTGGGCAGTCATACCCCCGGCAATTGCATGGCTGTGTAGACTTGATGGCACTCAATGGCAATATTTCAGTTTTTAGGGATTGGGGTGTGGTAGAACTTAGTAGAACCTTTGTGACTCGGTTCAGTGTGGATATAGCTGTGGACTCCTGAGTCTTCCTACAAAGCTGGTAAGAATCCAGATGGGTTGTTGGAGGGGAAATGTGATTATCTCTATAGAGAGGCAGTGAATCCTTAGAAAAGGAGTCTGGAAGAGACATCTGGGCAGAGGAAGAAGAGGTTAAGGAGTGAGGTTAAGCTAAGGTGTGTAGAAGAGGAGACTATAGGGGAACATAGTAATCCTATCTGGGCCACATTTGGAAGGTTTAGGGCTATGCATGAGAAACACCCCTCTGCAGGCCAAAGTGGAAGGGGGCTGGATCAGGGCCACATGGCCTGTCCCACCCCACAGTCGCCACCATCACTACAGCCCTTCATTTGGAGCCCTGGGCTCCACCTCAGGGGATGTTAGTGACCTGTATCCAGAACGGAACAAGGATAGATTTTTGTGGTACCTGTGCTGGGCTCCATATCTGACGCTTCGGCCAGGCGGGGCATGCTGTGCTCTCTGTTCCTAAAACACATAGATAGGGATGTGCTGGTGCTTCGGCCAGGTGGGGAACGCTATATTCTCTGTTCCTAGGGCACATAGGTAGGAAGGTGGTCACTGTACTGATGATGTACTGTGTCTGGAACAAATTGTGTAAAGAAGGCTTTGTAACTAACTTTGTGGTTTTTGCAAATAAAAATGCTGTAACTCTGGTAGTAAGCACGGCAGTTCAGCCTTTGCTTCTGCAGGTTGCTGTAACTGTAGTCGCAGGCCAGCTTAATAAAAGCTCCTAAATCTTGATCTGAGTCCCTGGTGGTTGTCTCTGCGGGTTGCCCCATTACAGTACCCTGGTTACTGCTGGTTAGCACCACACTCCCTGAAACCCCCTGAAACCACATAATGCCTCTCTCTCATGACCACCCAGCCTCAGACACACGGTGTGGACACAAACAAAGGAAGGACCCTGTTACTGCCATCACAGTGCTCATTTTAGCATCTAAAAGTCCCCATTACCATCAACTGGGTAGCCCTTTCCTCCCAGACTTGACTCCAGCCACATCTGCACTTCCCTCTATTGGTCGTGAATGGTATTAGTAATGGATGAAGGGGGAACTTGCAGAAATATTAAGAGTGGGGCTTCACTGTTCATTCAATGGCCTCCTTCACTGGTACATCCAAGCTTCTTGTGGTGCCCAGCCCAGCTAACACTCTGGGACTCACTGGGAGACCCAGGTTGATGTAACTCCCAAGAAACATTCTTCCCTCTTTCTGAGGGCAGGAATGAAACCTACAGAACTGCATCTGGTTGCCTGTTTAGAGAACCAAAACTAACAATCCCTTATCTCTCAAGATTGTTAGACCCTTGGTGGTCCACAAGGTCCAAAAGGGTCACCATGATTAGTAATGGATGAAGGGGGGACATGTTATCCCTGTTCTCTCAAGATTGTGTCTATCTAAACCAGCCGTGGGCAAACTATGGCCCCTGAGGCAGATCCGGCACGTTTGAAATGAATAAAACTAAAAAAAAAAAAAAAGACCGTACCCTTTTATGTAATGACGTTTACTTTGAATTTATATTAATTCACACAAACACTCCATCCATGCTTTTGTTCCGGCCCTCCGGTCCAGTTTAAGAACACATTGTGGCCCTCGAGTCAAAAAGTTTGCCCACCCCTGAACTCTCTAAATTAGCAATAGAAGCACCATTATTTCTATCTAAATAAAGGTGAAATGACTTATGGATTTAATTTTGAGGTAATTTTGATATTTGGCAGTTCCTGAGCACAAAAACCAGCTTATGATATGGACAGAGAAGTCTGGGTTTAAAATTGAGGGGGGTCCTGAAACTGTGGCCCCTCCCACCAACTCAGAGCCCCTCTATTTCCCAGAGAGGTTCATTCTGTCCTGAAGCCCCACAGTGACCTTGCCTTTTTCACCTTCCTGGAGACAGAACTGCTCAAACCTGATTCTCCTTGGCTTGAGACTGGCATTCCCAGGGTGCACACAAGAGAATCATTCTGACATCCCTGCCAGGCATATTGATTTTACTAGGTGGAGCTATGTAGAGCAATAAAATTATTAAACAAGTTAAAAAATGAATGACATAGAGTGACTGATAAAGAGAAAATGTGAGATTTTAAGGAAGTTGTGGGGTATCATATTTGCCATGACCCAACCACTGTCTCCCTTGGGGATTGTCTTCACCCTCCTCCACCATTAGGGTTCTCTGCCTCCTGGAGGATCAGAACCTCAGCCTTAGCCTCACCCAACTCTTATTGACTGAGATGCCCAACTGCATGACTGAAAAAACAGGCTGAACTTTTATGGGGTTCACCATGTTTAATCCCGGGAATCCTGGTGGAATCTTGCTGCCATCACTGGGACCAGGCATTTCCACATCAGACTTGCCTCATAAGAAAAAAGCAAGGATGTAGGTGTCAGTCCTGCCCCTAGGAAGGGGGAGGAATGTTTCTTGGGAATTACCTCGACCTGGGGTCTCCCAGCGAGACCCAGAGTGTTAGCTGGGCTGGGCACCACAAGAAGTTGGGATGTACCAGTGAAGGAGGCCATTGAATGAACAGTGAAGCCCCACTCTTAATATTTCTGCAAGTTCCTCCTACATCCATTACTAATAATGGTGACCCTTTCGGCTGGTGACCGCTGCTCCAAAGGTTTCCTTATACCAGCGGTTGCCAACCTTTCGGACCTCACGGACCTCCAGTGGTCCACGGACCACCGGTTGGTGAATGTCCTGAACCTTAGGATGGCCAAGTGATGCATATGTAGCCTGAAAAGTCGTACACTTAGCTCATTCTAATTATCTCCACTCAGCACACAGAAGGTGCCATTGGGCAGCGGCCTTTGCTTCTTTTGGCTTGTAAGTGGGTGCTTCTGTTGAGTGGAGGATCCATGGACGGGACCTCAGAGTTGCTGAACAGAACAGAAGCAGTGGAGGTGGCCCCTGCAGCTTCGTGAAGACTCAGTGGTTGTGAGACAGAAGTGGATGTCATAAGGAGGCGCCACCAGGGGAAAAGAATTAAACTGTCCCTGCACAGAGGGACTAAGAGGGATACACTCAGAGAAGGATGCACAAAGGATTTCTGCCTAAATTAATGATTCCAGAATAGCTATTCTTATTGATTTCAATAAATTTATTCCCGGTCACTTAAAAAGTTCTTTGTATTTATTTATTTTATTTTTCAAGACTTTAAAAATATATATTTTTTATTGATTTCTGGTTTGTTTTTATAGTTTCTCTTTTTGGTTAAACTTCTCATTCAGTTCATTTTTTTTTTTTTTTTTTTTTTAGTTGTCTGTCTATGGGTTCTTATAGTTCACTGAACTTCTTTAATAGGATTATTCCAAATTCCTTGTCAGACAACTTATATATATCCCCATTTCTTTAAGTGTAGTTATTAGAGTTTATTAGTTTTTTATTTTGGGGGGGTTTCTTTTGGTAGTAGTGCAATGTTTACCTGAATATTCATGATCCTTGATTCCCTTTATTTGGTATCAGTGCACATAAATAAGCAATCTCCTCTCATAGACTTAACAGATTCACTTCACCAGAAAAATGCCTTCAACAGTCAGCTCATGTTGGAATTCAGTACAGGAGAGCTGCTGGCTGTACTCTGGGGATTGATGGGTCCACTTGCTGAGCTCTGCAGTCATCTCTTGTTCAGTGAGGTTTCAGGCTGTGTTTTGTGGTATGTTGGTGCCAAGGTTGCACTCTGTAATTTGTCAGGGTTACAGGCTGGGCTCTGCAATAGCTCCTGGTTGGGTAGAGTTTCAAGCTGTGTTCCCTAGTCTGATGGTGTCTCTGGCTGGACTTAATGCTCAGTTGGGGCTACTATAAGGGCTTCACACTCATACTGGGCCTTTGATTGTGATCTGAGATCTGGTGATGCCATTGGTCTTTCCCTGAAGTTGGCTGTGCTACAGGGTGGGCTTCCCAATAAGTTAACTTTCTAGCTGTTCTCTGATGTTGGACATGGTTATTGGCCACATTTTCTGATTGAGAAGGGCCTCCAGTGGCAGACTGCATTGGATGGGGATAGAGACTGTTCCACATTGGGCAGAGTCACCTCCAGGATCCCTCATTGGGTGGAGCTACAGGCTATGCTTCATGATTGTGTGGGCTCACTGGCTAGGCTGCCTGAATGGGTGAGGGCATAGGCTGTATTAGTCAATTGGATAGGGCCATTGGTGGGGCTCTGCTGCTAGATGGAGTTATAGATCTGGTTCCGTGGATCATCTGAACCATAGGCTTGTCACCCTGGCTATCTGGGTTCTCTGGATGAGCTTTCTAAAGGACCAGGACTGGCTGGCCAGGATGGCTCAGTGGTTGTGTGTGGGAGTGAATCCTGGAAAAACTATGTTAGAATATAAAATAGGGATGACAGATGATAGATGATCATCTATTTATAATCTCTTTTGATGACATATTGTTGCCCATTACACAAATTCCTCATCTTGCTGTGACAGTTAGCACATGTTGGCCAGACCTGAAGCTCTGTTGGAGTAAACTATCTCTTCAGCTAGCAGGCTCATCTAGTATATTCCTAGTTTGGTCTTGCTGAGAGAACTCTGCATAATCTTAGTTCAGGCAAAATGGGGGGCGGGGGTTAGGGCAGTGGTCTGTCTACCAACAGGGACAGGGGTCTCTCTTGCAGGACAGTGGGTTCAGAAGGATCTAGAGTTCAGAGTCCTCAGGTGCATCTACTTAGAAAGCCCCATTCTGAGTTTCAGGGCTTGATGTTTTCTTTATCAGGGTTTGGGCACAAGAGACCAACCTGAGCTTAGAATTCAGTCTTCTCTGAAGTTCTATCATTCTTTTTAAAAAATATATAATCCTCACCCAAACACATGCTTAGACAGAGGAAGAGGGAGAGAGAGACAGAGAGAGAAACGCTATCAGTTGCCTCTCATACACATCATGACCCAGGACTGACACATAACCCATGAGGCAAAACTTTCTCTGCACAGGAGGATGCTCAACTAACTGAGACACTCAGGGTGGGCAGAAGTCCGTCATTCTTAAAATTAGGGCCTGCACCAGGCCTTCCATATTGTGTACCTTCCAGATGCAGGTGGTAGTTAATATATAAGCTTGTCATGTACTCTTTTTGACACTTTAAATGAGCTTAGAAAGAGCCACCTAGCCAGGCTGGTATGGCTCTGGTTGAGCGTGGAGCCATGGTTCAATTCCTGTTCAGGGCATATGCCTGGGTTACAGGCTCAATCCCCATTAGGGGGTTTGCAGGAGGCAGCCAATCTATGATTCTCTCTCATCATTGATGTTTCTCTCTCTCTCCCTATCCTCCCCTCCCTCTGAAATTAATAAAAGCATATGTAAAATAGTTTTTTAAAAAGAAATAGCCATCTAATCACACAGTTCTTATAGTTACTATTTCTTTGTAAATGTTAGACAATTGCCTCTTCCCCTATATCTCATTCATACAGGTGAATGTGTTTTGCAACTGCACTGTTTTAGTACCTTAGGGACTAACAGTATTCCATCTGTTGCCAGCTGGCAAGACAGTGATTCAGTTCAGAACTCCATGCTTAGGTCTGGCTTGCTATACCATAATGTGAAGTTGGGTTCCCTAAAAGCAAAGCCTGAGACAAAGCCTCTTTTGTCAGTGATTTATTGTGAGAATTTTCTTGGGAGGAGAAGGGATAAGGGAGGCAGGACACTGTGCTGGGAAATGCTAAGTAAGGATGTGGTCATAAGTGGAGACCAGCTCTAGCCTGATTCCCTGAGGAGCACAGGAACATGAATCACTCACATGATTGGTTCATCTTTGGTGCTGGGAACCAGCTCCCAGGACAAAGAGATTTAACCTTCAGGTGAATATGCCTCCATTTGGCCCAAAGAAATACACTGGGGAGAGATGGCATAAGCAATCAATACACATAACACCAGGGATAAGAAATCTGCCTGAAAGCAAGATTTTCCAGGGTATCAACAGCATACACTACACTAGTGAACTGTTCTGATTTGTTTACTGAATGGCAAAGATGTCTTTGAAATTCTTCTTAAATTCCTCTTCTGTTTGGTCTGAGTCATTGTGCTGGGGAAAAAACACACAGACAAAAATAATGACAATATCAGTGTCATTAGACAATGTGCATTGGAAAATGATCAGAACTCTTGTTTTAAACACTTAAGCTACATTAAACAGAATAAGTTTAAAAACTCAAGCAGCTAAGCCCAGGCAGTGTGGCTCTGTGGTTGAGTGTCCACCTATGAACCATGAGGTCATGGTTTACTTCTGGTCAGGGCACATGCCCAGGTTGTGGGCTCAATCCCCAGTGTGGGGCGTGAAGGAGGCAGCTGATCAATGATTCTCTCTCATCATTGATGTTTCTACCTCTCATTCTCCCTCTCCCTTTCTCTTTGAAATCAATAAAAATATATTTAAAAACAAGCAAAAACAAACCCACAAAAACAAAACAAAACAAAACAATAAAAAAATCTCAAGCTGGTAAGGGTAACTTTTGTTTCCTAACAGCATCATTAACTCTTGTTGTCTAGACAGAAATGGGAAATCATTACTATACAGAGGACTCTCAGTCATTGGCTTTGGGTTGTTTCAGTGAGAGTTAGAAAAGTAATCTAAGGTAACAATCAAATATTACAGATGTACAATCAGTGGTCTTCCTATCACATTGTCAATTCTATTCCTCTCTGGTGATATGTTGCTGTATACGGTTCATTTACATGCAAAGAAATCTATCTGCAGTTTGGGGCCTCTGAGAGGTCTGATTGAGTGTATTTGGGGAGAGGTAAGAAGGATAACATGACTTTAGGAAGCAATTTTCTCCTTAGGTTTTGAACAGGGAGGACACCACTGTTCTCAATGGTCACCTGTCACCTATGAGGAGAGAAATGAGCTCTCAGGGGCCTGAAGTCTGGTTGCAAGGATAACTCCTTATTCACTGTTGCTCTCTCTGGTGAGCTTAAATCCTCAGTTTAAAAACCCAGTCACTTCCTGAATCCTTCCTTGTATAGGCTTGTCATAGGATGAGGGAAACTCTAAAATCACCCAGTACCAGGAAATGCAGGCAGAGTGACTCAATGAGTAGAAAATGAAATGGAAGCAGGGAGAGCCACTTACCTTAGGATCCTGAAAGATGTTGTTCACTTTAAGCACAAACTCCTCCACTTTGGAATAACATTCTTTATTTAGACTATCCTTGATTTCATCCAAGTCCTTAAGTGTCTTTAGGCATTGAGAAGCCTTTTGAAACTGAAGAAAAAAATATATCAATAGGAGTATTACTGACACAGGTCAATGTCTGTCTTTTGTGGATTCCATAAAATCCAGTGGAAATGCAAGGTAAATAGAAAAACAGTTCACATGCTCTCCCTCCCATGGGCTTCATATCACAGATCCCACAGTGACCATGTCAAGGTGGGGTAATATTAAGGAGGCTTGTAATCATGGTTTGTTGTTCTTACTCACATAATTTTCATGTGGAATATTCGGAAAAATGTTGCTCTCTAAATGGCAATAGACCTTTAGGAGGAGGAGTTCACATTTCTGCAAAAGAAGGAGATTGTGAATGAAAAGCAGCTCGGAGAGAATGAGCCCATATGCATGCCCAGACAGATGTATGACCACAGTAGTCTTCTGGAAGTTTCCCTGAACAGGGATTGCTCTTGGACACTAACATATAATAGCTAAGTTATTTTTCTTCTTTTTCTTTCTGCAACCAGGTTCTGGTGAATTTTCAGTGTGGTTGAGGGTTGAGGCATGGTCAGAAGAGCAGCTTAAATGCCATGCTGTAACCCTTTGAAGCCCTTTCCCTCACCCATTCCTGATTGACTTCTCATGTGAGCAGAAAGGAGATGTCTTGGGTCAAATTCAACTCACTAACTTCTCTTCTGGCACCATCTGTCTCTCCAGGACTTCAGATTCACTGTAACACTGCTGACTTCTTGAAGACATTTTTATTGTGCAGAAGGTACATATCCAACCGATCCTGTAATGAAAGGTGTAAGTAAGCAAGGCAAGCCCCAGAAACACCTCTATTCCCATGGCTGCCACTGACCTCCTTTCAGGAATGGCTGATAGGCACAACCAGGGAATGAGGGGTCACCTCCCAGATTCTCTAGGACTCTCATGTGAAAACATGCTCCATAGAGTAGAAGCAGCAGTTTATTGGGTGGGAGATGGTGTCTGGGTGAGTGCATTGTGAGTGTGCATGGCAGGAAGAAGGTCCATAGAAGGAGAGGGGTGTGCATCTCACAAACCTCTTAGGATCCACAGGTGGGATGTAACAGTCTTTATGAAAGAAGCTGAAACAACGACTGCAGTTGAAGAGCTTTCCTTCATCCCCACAGATCTTGCATTTCTCCACTTTATTCAGCTAGAAGATAAAACAATGTCTGTATCCCCAGTGAGACTTTGAAGACTAGCGCTGTGGGAATCTGGAACTCATTGCCTTTGTGTGAACCTGCATGGACAGTTATGTGCTTCTCCCTGAGCTGTGAAGCAACTACATGGAATGGAGTTTCAGAAAAAGAACTCTTGGTCTGTGGTGAAGTTCAGTAGGAGTGGCCTATGTGACCAGAAAAGGTTTTCCTATAAAACCAGAGTCTCTAACACAGAAAGATCAGCTACAAAAGAGAGGGTGAATTTTGTAAAATTGTGAACCATTGTATTATCTCGCAGATAAATCAAGGTCCTGGAACAAAATTCATTTGCCTGTACCAAAATCACTAAAATGATGCAGGGAAAGGTGGTTTATTGAGAAATTGATAAGATTGAATAAACTGCTAAGACAGTATTCCTGTTTTCTTGGCTTGCCGGGAGCCGGCCCATGCTTGCTGTTTCAAGGGACCTGGCATATATGGCATACTGTTCTTAATATGTTTGCTCACCTTCTTGGCACTATGTGTTTTAACCAAGGTCTCTGAGAAAGGTTGTTTCCCCAGGTGGGGATTTTCCCCTGAAGTTAGGGAGGGAATAAAACCTCTTAACTAAGTGCCAGGCGGGTAATTAATCACTTTAACTACGAACAATCGTGCTTAAGCTACATAATCTTTACTCCCTGGAATGAAGATAAGAAACGCCCTAACCTTTGTAATAGAGATTGATAGGATTGAATCAACTGGTATAAATACAGATGCAACAAGACAGCAAGAGTCAGAACTTAGAACACAGAACTTAGAACACAGAACTAAGAAGACAGAACCTACACAGAACTAGAGACAGAAGAACTTCGCTGGAGAGAACATGGCAAGAGATCCTGGACTGAACCTGACTACAGAAATGGGCAAGAGAACCTGACTAGAACCTGGTGACTGAACCTGGCTGGAGAACCTGGACAGAACCTGGCTGGAGAACCTAGCAAGGGAACATGGCTACAGAACCTGGCTGGGGAACCTAGCAAGAGAACATGGACTCAGAACTTGGCTGGAGATCCTGAACCAGAACTTCACTGGAGATCCAGACCAGAACTTGGCTGGAGATCCTGGCTAGAGATCCTGGCTAGGCTGCTGATCAACTGAACGCTGTCTCCGTGTCCTTCCTTCTTCGCCGACTCCGTCTACACCTTTGGGGACCCCTGGACCTGCTGGGGTTGGACCCCGGCATCTGGCGCCCGAACAGGGACCCCTAGGTAAGCGCCCTGCACTCGGGACGGATAGGACTCCACCGTATGAAGAGGGTGGATAGTCTTCGCCGACTCCGTCCACACCTTTGGGAACCCCAGGAACAGGATTCCCCTAGGTAAGGCCCCCCCCCCATTGAAAACCCCCACACTCAGGACGGATAGGACTCCACCAGGGTGCTACAGACCCCCCTATAGAGGATAAGTAGGGTAAGAAGGTGGATAGTACAGAACTTAGATTGAGAAGATGTGCCATACTGAGTCCAAAGAAAGAAGACTCTGTATTGATCCTTAGATTGAGAAGATGTGCCATACTGAGTCCAAAGAAAGAAGACTCTGTATTGATCTTTAGATTAAGAAGATGTGCCATACTGAGTCTAAAGAAAAAAGACTCTGTATTGTTCTTTTAACACATATGCTTGCTAGCAGAGGAATTAAGGTTACTCCCAGTCAGACAGAACGTTTTATACAAGAAGTATGTCCATGCTTTTCTGAGGAAGGAAAGGTAAATGTAAAGGCATGGGAGGAGGTAGGCCCAAGGAGCCTTATCCTTAACCCCACTGCAGCCTTTCCACCCCAGGAAAGTGCAGGATTGGCAAGCTCTCCCTGGGGTGATAGATCAGGACTCAGGTAATAGCGGAAAGCGCCAATCCTACTCTTAAAGTGGATACAAGAGAGCATTTGGGTTTTTTCTTTTTAATGCCTGCTTTTAAAAAATAAAAAAGGGGGAATTTGCCGGGAGCCGGCCCATGCTTGCTGTTTCAAGGGACCTGGCATATATGGCATACTGTTCTTAATATGTTTGCTCACCTTCTTGGCACTATGTGTTTTAACCAAGGTCTCTGAGAAAGGTTGTTTCCCCAGGTGGGGATTTTCCCCTGAAGTTAGGGAGGGAATAAAACCTCTTAACTAAGTGCCAGGCGGGTAATTAATCACTTTAACTACGAACAATCGTGCTTAAGCTACATAATCTTTACTCCCTGGAATGAAGATAAGAAACGCCCTAACCTTTGTAATAGAGATTGATAGGATTGAATCAACTGGTATAAATACAGATGCAACAAGACAGCAAGAGTCAGAACTTAGAACACAGAACTTAGAACACAGAACTAAGAAGACAGAACCTACACAGAACTAGAGACAGAAGAACTTCGCTGGAGAGAACATGGCAAGAGATCCTGGACTGAACCTGACTACAGAAATGGGCAAGAGAACCTGACTAGAACCTGGTGACTGAACCTGGCTGGAGAACCTGGACAGAACCTGGCTGGAGAACCTAGCAAGGGAACATGGCTACAGAACCTGGCTGGGGAACCTAGCAAGAGAACATGGACTCAGAACTTGGCTGGAGATCCTGAACCAGAACTTCACTGGAGATCCAGACCAGAACTTGGCTGGAGATCCTGGCTAGAGATCCTGGCTAGGCTGCTGATCAACTGAACGCTGTCTCCGTGTCCTTCCTTCTTCGCCGACTCCGTCTACACCTTTGGGGACCCCTGGACCTGCTGGGGTTGGACCCCGGCATCTGGCGCCCGAACAGGGACCCCTAGGTAAGCGCCCTGCACTCGGGACGGATAGGACTCCACCGTATGAAGAGGGTGGATAGTCTTCGCCGACTCCGTCCACACCTTTGGGAACCCCAGGAACAGGATTCCCCTAGGTAAGGCCCCCCCCCCATTGAAAACCCCCACACTCAGGACGGATAGGACTCCACCAGGGTGCTACAGACCCCCCTATAGAGGATAAGTAGGGTAAGAAGGTGGATAGTACAGAACTTAGATTGAGAAGATGTGCCATACTGAGTCCAAAGAAAGAAGACTCTGTATTGATCCTTAGATTGAGAAGATGTGCCATACTGAGTCCAAAGAAAGAAGACTCTGTATTGATCTTTAGATTAAGAAGATGTGCCATACTGAGTCTAAAGAAAAAAGACTCTGTATTGTTCTTTTAACACATATGCTTGCTAGCAGAGGAATTAAGGTTACTCCCAGTCAGACAGAACGTTTTATACAAGAAGTATGTCCATGCTTTTCTGAGGAAGGAAAGGTAAATGTAAAGGCATGGGAGGAGGTAGGCCCAAGGAGCCTTATCCTTAACCCCACTGCAGCCTTTCCACCCCAGGAAAGTGCAGGATTGGCAAGCTCTCCCTGGGGTGATAGATCAGGACTCAGGTAATAGCGGAAAGCGCCAATCCTACTCTTAAAGTGGATACAAGAGAGCATTTGGGTTTTTTCTTTTTAATGCCTGCTTTTAAAAAATAAAAAAGGGGGAATTTGCCGGGAGCCGGCCCATGCTTGCTGTTTCAAGGGACCTGGCATATATGGCATACTGTTCTTAATATGTTTGCTCACCTTCTTGGCACTATGTGTTTTAACCAAGGTCTCTGAGAAAGGTTGTTTCCCCAGGTGGGGATTTGCCCCTGAAGTTAGGGAGGGAATAAAACCTCTTAACTAAGTGCCAGGCGGGTAATTAATCACTTTAACTACGAACAATCGTGCTTAAGCTACATAATCTTTACTCCCTGGAATGAAGATAAGAAACGCCCTAACCTTTGTAATAGAGATTGATAGGATTGAATCAACTGGTATAAATACAGATGCAACAAGACAGCAAGAGTCAGAACTTAGAACACAGAACTTAGAACACAGAACTAAGAAGACAGAACCTACACAGAACTAGAGACAGAAGAACTTCGCTGGAGAGAACATGGCAAGAGATCCTGGACTGAACCTGACTACAGAAATGGGCAAGAGAACCTGACTAGAACCTGGTGACTGAACCTGGCTGGAGAACCTGGACAGAACCTGGCTGGAGAACCTAGCGAGGGAACATGGCTACAGAACCTGGCTGGGGAACCTAGCAAGAGAACATGGACTCAGAACTTGGCTGGAGATCCTGAACCAGAACTTCACTGGAGATCCAGACCAGAACTTGGCTGGAGATCCTGGCTAGAGATCCTGGCTAGGCTGCTGATCAACTGAACGCTGTCTCCGTGTCCTTCCTTCTTCGCCGACTCCGTCTACACCTTTGGGGACCCCTGGACCTGCTGGGGTTGGACCCCGGCATTGGCTAAAGGCTTCCTATGAGTTGAAGGGCTTGGTAGGGATTTCTGGACTGTGGATTCTATATCTGAAGGGCCCCTGAACCTATGACAGTGTCTTTGAATTTGAAAGACCACAGGCACAGATGACCAGTTTGTGCCAGGGAAGATATAGCTCCTTGGCACTAGAACACCTCTTCTAACACTTAGAATCCCTTAGGCTCCATTGCTGAATGGGCAGAGAAAGTGGCAATTGCATTGTTTTATAAACAGAATAGGGAGGGACTCCCTTAAACAACTGGTACTGGATTTCTTACCAGTCTTAATATGTGGCCTTTAACCATGTTTAATTTCATTTGAAGAAGATAAAATTTGACAGCATTTCCATCCAAATCCTGTGGTGTAACTTTTACTCATTGAACCCAACCAAATTTATAGAGCAGATATGAAGATACACTGTGTTAAATACAATCATATGTATTCATGAGAAATAGCTGGCCTGTGACTGAGCCCTATCCTAATCAAGAAAATGCAGTGTAAAGACTAACATTAAAGTTCAACATTATGTGCTGCAGTGACATTTGGTAAAATTGAGAAGGCCTTGAACAGCCTATCTGCAAGTTCCCTTCCTGAATCTGCTCTCCTGGATAAGGTCCCACAGCTAAACAATGCTCCTTGTCAAGGGGCCACGTGTAACCCTGCTCAGCCTAGAATACCAAGCTTTAGTTCCCTGTCAGCCATGGAATTATTTAAACAAGCATGCCATAACTTCCCAGGGAAACCAGGGCATAACCCACCCTCCACAGCCCCTGGTTGCTCCCTCTGTTCCTGAGGGCAACCTTGGTGAGGCCTGCATGTCTGGCACTGCCCTCCTTCCTTGGTTTAGGAGTATATGTGACTAATACACATTTGCCAATCCATCTGTCCAGTGACAGATGCCATTACTTGCTGTCCCCCAAACTGTGTGGTAGACATCCCTCCCTCACCAATGGGGTGAAAAGGAGGTGATTAAAACAGGAAACCCCTTTATTCTTTCTTTTAAATGAGAATCAGCATTTACATATGAATCAGGAACTATCAGGAACTATATTTGTTCCTGGTTGCTTTCCTGGTTCTGCCTTCTGAGAGAACCCAGAAGATTCTGGGTTGCTCTATAGATAGAAATATCTTGTCTATCCCACTGTCTATTGGAGAAATTCCTACCCTATTGTGACCATCTCAGGTGACACAAATGAGACTCACTTGGGGACTTGACCCCTATTGATGACAGTGTCCACTTTTTTCTGCCATGACCATTTCTCCTTTCTCCAAACACATGGGGTTGGTGCCATTACTCTCCTAGGTATAGTCAATCAGCCTCACTGCTGTATCTGTTTCCCTTTTTGTCCTCTCCTCTTCTAACACTTAGAATCCCTTAGGTTTAGATATTTGGCCATTTGATTGCCCTAGATAACCAAATGACTCTCAAAGCTGCAGTTACATTGCCATGTTTCCAGCTCCCAAATGTCCAGCCTGTCTTCTGCATTTGTGCATATCCATATGCTCACCCAGCATCTCCCCCTGGCCCCTTAAAGCACACCCCAAACACATCCAGGCAAAACAATGTATTATCCTGTCCCAACACCCACTACCTCTTCTTTCCTGGTGCTTCCATTTCATAAAATATTTGCCTTTGACCACAAACCTGAGAATTCATCCTGGGTCTATATTCTTACTTGTATTCCAAATGCTACTATGCCCACTCCTTTTCACAGTAACAGTTAAGCTTGTTTTGTTAGTTCCATCTCTGTAGGGTCCACTGTGTACAGGGATGCTGAGACCCTAATGAATGGTTTCACCTTAATGCATAGAGAAAAGTGTTCTGTTTCTCAAAGTCTGTATTATATCTCTGTTAGCAGCACACAAAGATTACAAATGTCCATCTTGAAGTAAATGGGCACAGTAATGTGCAACATAGCTATATTGTTTCTCTTCATGCAGAAAGTAATAAAAGATGAAAAGTCACTCTGATTTAGGGTGAAAATTCTTATCTGGGGAGAATCAGGATTCTGGTCATTTATTTTGATTTAAAAAATGTCCATATATGAGAAAGTGCAAAGCTCAAGGAACATCTTGCCAACAGCTCCCATTCAGTGTTCCAGGGAATCCTGAACCACATCCATAATGGAGATTGACACTGGGTCTAACATGGAGGCCCAGGGCCATTTTCCTTCTACTCATTGTAGGCACTCACAGACTGCTATCATGATTGTCCAGAGATTGGTAACCATCTTCCCAGAAAATCAAGGAAATAACAAATGTAATAAGTACACAAGAATCTTGCATCTCTATCAGTAATCAAGTCTAGGGCCTTTTCCCTTTGGTTCTTTGTGTCTTAGCTTGGCTGTACATTTGAATTTTCAGAGGCGAGTATATAAAATACTAAATTCCTGGTCCCAACATCATAGATGCTGAATCAAAAGGCACAGGTGTTAGTATTCTCCTTAAGCCATAGAATGAGTAAGTTGTGTATCAAAATCATCTGGAGATATTTTAATAATTCTAATGTCCAAGTCATAACTCAGAATGATTTGATCAAAATTTTATCTAGAGTGGGATCAGACAATGTTATTTTTCAAAGGTCTTCAGGTGATTTTGTGTGCAAAGTATGGGACCTGAGTTGAGATTTAGTTTCACACATGTGATTATTAATGCATGAGTATATTATAAGCCAATGCTGAATTGACCTGTAATATCTCTCCTAGGAAAGATTATTAAGAAGACTGAGGTTACTTGTTAGAACAATTGCCTTTTCCTCCCCATGGAGTCTTGATCATGGGTAGTATAACATGAACTCCACCACCTCCAATAACTCTCTAGGGCACCCGTCAAAAGTTAAAATGAATACAAGCTCCTCCTTAGACCAAGTCAACTTTCGAAAGTTCATCCCCATTTCCTTTTCATCCAAATCCCAAGATGGCACCTGGCTGACTTTTCACAGGAAACTGACTATTGGGTATAACACTTACATTGATCTTGTTTATTCATTAGAACAACTTGACTCATTACCTTCAGGCAGCCTTGGCTTTTATCTCCACCCAGGTCAGAGAGGTCATAGACAAGGGTGATCCACTCAAAAATGACCTGAGAAATGGTCATGTCATTGCCTGCTTCTCTGGAGAGCCTGGAAGACCCTGCTCCCCATTAATTATTTCTCCATGATAAACAATGAAGTTGAAACAATTCTTGAGGTCAGGGATATTATTTCAATCTTCTGTAATGAACATTGGGCATTTTTAATGCATTAAATAATTGCATAGTAAATGAGTATTGTTTCACTTAGGAAAAGGGATTACTTGCTATCTTTTTAGCAAATACTAGCATAAAACCAATAATAATTCTGGCTGAGTATTTCAGATAATTTAACAATACAGCAGCTATTACCAGAAAGGATATGTGGCCCTCATCAAGAGACAGGAAGCTGTCATGTGGTGCCAAGTGTGACACTAAAGTTTTGAGAAATCAAGACTCCATTAGCAAGAGAAGTTCTGGGGGGCACAGATGATCCTCTGAGGTAGTAATGGGTCCTGAGATCTGACACTTTGGGTCACTTCAATTCTTCATCGAGGAGACACAAAATATAGGGGCAACTGAATCTTGTTTCTGCAAAGTGTTGTACCCATGAATAAGGATAGAACCTGTGGGTTGGAAGTTGCCAGCTCTTTTAGGTACTCCAGATTGAGTAACTCTATACACATAGAGAATGATAGAGACACTACTATTTAAAGTAGTCACTGAATAAATAAAAGAATAATTTATCTTCAGTAAACCCAATGGGTATAATGTGCCAAGGACTGGTGGGCCAAAAGTCCTAGAATATCAGATAATCTAAAGGCCTAGACAGCTACATGTAACCTAATGTACATTCTATGAAAGTCTTGCATGGTCATTTCTACCTGGAGTATATGATAATGGCACTTTTCAACCCCCCCCCTCCCCCCGTTCTTAAGTTCTAATTCATACACAATCTTGAAAAAACTATTACTTTGTCCTGAAGTTACACCTCACATTATGTATTTTGTTTGTTTCCTCCATAGTCTTCTTCCATAGAGGGAGAAATCACTTTCATAGATAGTCAGGAGGTCTGCAGAGCCCTGAGGTGGAGCCAAAGGGTTGGCATAAAAATAAGGAATTTTCCAGGTCAGCACCTCATGTAAGACACATCAATCTCCCAAAAGCTCCCTCCTAACAGCACCATCCTTAGGAAATATTTCCCAATAATTTTGCCTGAGAGAGAATACTGTATGTCTATTTTATGGCAGGAATGGAAGATGCTGTAAAACAAAAGCAGAAAAGAAATATGCTTTTAGTTGCCTATCTCATGAAATAGTGTATGGTTTCATATATATCCCAAGATAGACTCAGTACTAAACCTGGTTCATCTGGATGATGGTGATCAAATTTTGCTTCATCAGATTTTACTAAAGTTAGAAAATAGTAACCTTTATGAAAAATATCTGGTCTGAATTAAAGATGAGCCTGTGACCTTATTAAGAAATATTTTTATGTATTCCATAATTATGTCTGCTTTTATAACTTGGACACCCTGACAATATCTGCATCTATAGCTAAAACTCAGCTATGAGATCTATTTTGATGGCTCTTTATTTTCCTCATCTCAAATGGTTTACCATTCAAAGATGACCTTGCATTCAACCTAATGTTCAATGGAACAAATCTGAAGGCACATACAAAATAAAATAATTAATTAAATAAAATGAAGGGAGGAACCAGGAGAAGAGGCAACAATGTTAATTACAAAACTGAGAAACCATAAAAAAGATGCTATATCATATAAAATGAGCTATGTAATAAGAACTTGTATATTTTCTCCTTAGTTTTCATTGTCTTAGGAGATGTATGGGAAAACATATTGCTATGAGAGATGTCTGAAATTTTGGTGCCTATCATTTCTTCTAAGACTTTTATGGTTTCATATCTTACATTTAAGTCTTTTATCCATTTTGAGTTTATTTTTGTGTATGATGTAATTTGGTGGTCTAGTTTCATTTTTTTGCATGAACCTGTGCAATTTTCCCAACATCATTTATTGAAGAAACTGTTTCTGTTCCATTGTATGCTCTTGCCTCCTTTGTCAAATATTACTAAGCATAGTGGCTTGGGTTGATTTCTGTTCTATTCCATTGATCTACATTAAAACTAAAAGCTTCTGTACTGCAAAAGAAACCATCAACAAAATAACAAGAGAGCCCACTACTTGGGAGAACACATTTGCAAATGATACATCCAATAAGGGGTTAATCTCTGAAATATATAGAAAACTCATACAACTTAACAAAAGGAAGACAAACAATCCAATTAAAAATATCAAATGACCTAAATAGACACTTCTCCACAGTGGACATATAGAAAGCCAAGAGACATATGGAAAAATGCTCAAAGTCACTAATCATCCAAGAAATGCAAATCAAAATGATAATGAGATATCACCTCACACCTGTCAGAATAGCTATCATGAATAAATCAACAAATGACAAGTATTGGAGAGGTTGTGGAGAAAAGGTAATGCTAGTACACTGCTGGTGGGAAAGCAGACTGTGCAGCTATTATGGAAAAATAGTATGGAGTTTCCTCAAAAACTTAAAAATGGAACTCCCACTTGACCCAGTGATCCCACTTCTAGGAATATATCCTAAGAAACCTGAAACACTCCTCAGAAAGAATACATGCATCCCCATGTTCATAGCAGCACAATTCACAATAGCTAAGATTTGGAGACAGCCTAAGTGCCATCAGAAAATGAGTGGATTCAAAAGCTGTGCTACATCTACACAATGGAATACTACGCTGCGGTAAAAAAGAAAGAGTTCTTACCATTTGCAACAGCATAGATGGAACTGGAGAGCGTTATGCTAAGTGAAATAAGCCAGTCAGAGAAAGATAAGTATCACGTGATCTTACTCATATGTGGGATATAATGATCAGCATAAACTGATGAACAAAAGTAGATCCAGAGACAAGGTAGCACTGAACAGACTGTCCAACCTCA
This sequence comes from Myotis myotis, assembly GCF_014108235.1. Taxonomy (NCBI): domain Eukaryota; kingdom Metazoa; phylum Chordata; class Mammalia; order Chiroptera; family Vespertilionidae; genus Myotis; species Myotis myotis. Next base: position 30,382,465 of record NW_023416390.1, on the reverse strand, counting down.
GAGAGAAGGCAGGAAAGTGGGGGGGGAGGTGTTTAAGAGATCAACCAAAGGACTTGTATGCATGCATATTAGCATAACCAATGAACATAGATGCTGGGGCGGTGGGGGCTTGCCCTCAGGGGTGGGAGTTGTGGGACGGTCAATCAGGGAAAAAAGAGACATATGTAATACATTAAACAATAAATAAAAATTCACATATGAAATTATCATGTAAAACAACCTAAGTGCTCATCAACAGATGAGTGAATAAAAAATGGTGGTACATTTACACAATGGAATACTATCTACACTAATAAAAGAGAAAGATGCAAATTGACCATACCTCAGACACACTTCCCATTGGCTAATCAGGTCAATATGCAAACTGTCAACCAAGATGGCGTCCAGCAGCCAGGCAGCTGAAGCGAACAGGAGGCTTGCTTGCTCCAGTGATGGAGGAAGCCAAGGTTCCCCGCCTGCCACTGCTGGCCTCTGAGCTGCAGTCTAAGAAACAATGTTGCAATTATAGAAGCTAAACAAGCTCCAGAAACCTGCTTTCAGCCAGCTTCAGCCTCAGAGCTTAGAGCGGCAGTGATGGCAACAGTGTTTCAATTATAGAAGCTAAACAAACTCCAGATACCTGCTTCCAGCAGCCAAGGCCTCAAGCTGGAGCCGGCCTCAGAGCTAAAGCCGGCTCTCAGCTCCAATGACAGCCATAGAAAGTAAATAAATCCCAGAATAAAAAAAGAAAAAGAAAAAAAGGAGAGGCTGGGAGCTTCAGTTACCTACCAGCCTGAAAACGGCCCTCAGCCCCTCACCCAGATTGGCCAGGCACCCCAATGGGGACCCCCACCCTGAAGGGGGTGAGGGCAGCCTGCAAACAGCCCTCATCTCCTCATCCAGGCTGGCCAGGCACCCAAGCAGGACCCCCACCCTGATCCAGGACACCCTTCAGGGCAAACCAGCCGGCCCCCACCCGTGCACCAGGCCTCTATCCTATATAATAAAAGGGTAATATGCAAACTGACCCTAACAGCAGAGTGACTGGGAATGACTGGTCACTATGACACACACTGACCACCAGGGGGCAGACGCTCAATGCAGGAGCTGCCCTCTGGTGGTCAGGGTGCTCTCACATGGGAGGAGCTCTGCTCAGCCACAAGCCAGGCTGATGGCTGCCAGTACAGCGGTGGTGGTGGGAGCCTCTCCTGCCTCCTCAGCAGTGCTAAGGATGTCCGACTGCAGTTTAGGCCTGCTCCCTGCTGGCAAGTGGACATTCCCCAAGGGCTGCCGGGCTGCCAGAGTGATGTCTGATTGCCATCTTAGGCATAATCTCCCAGGGAGTGGACCTAAGCCAGCAGGTGGTCATCCCCTGAGGGGTCCCAGACTGCTAGAGGGCACAGGCCCGGCTGAGGGACGCCCCCCTACCCCCCGAGTGCACAAATTTTTGTGCACCAAGCCTCTAGTGTGGCAATAAAAAAGAAAAAACTCTTACCATTTGCAACAGCATGGATGGACCTGGAGAATATTATGCTAAGTGAAATAAGCCAGTCAGAGAAAGATAACTATCACATGATCTCAGAACAGACTGTTGAAACTTAGAGGGAAGGCAGAGGAGGGTGGGTAGGAAGAGATCAACCAATAGACTTGGATGCATATACAATTGTCCTTTGCGACAGACAATTGGATGGTGAGGGCGTGGGGTGGTGGGGTTGGGGGGATGGGATCACGCTGGAAGAGGTTAATGGGGTAAAAAGGGAGATTGATGTAATACTTTCAACAATAAAGATTAAGAAAAAGAACTTGTATAAAGTAATAATCACCTTTTTCTTCATGCCACCTTTTCCTGGAAGTTCAGGTAGATACTGAAAGAGTTAAAGATCCAAGTGTATGGTTAGCCTGTGTTTATGTTTTGTGGATCTGGCATTTCAACCTCCTCCCAAATATTTCTACTTGAATGTTCCACTTTCAGCTCAAACCAAGATGTCTAAATGAGAACCCATCTTCCCCTCCTCAATGTGCTTCTAGAATTCATTAATAGTAGCTGGAAAATCCTCCTTAGATTTTTTTCCTTTTCTTTTGTGTTTGTTCTTATTTACTTAAGTTTTCATTTCCTTGACAACCTTTTTGACAGCTTTCACTTCCGTTCCATTCCCACCAATGCCACTCAAGTTATTTCCTCACACCAGGGCTGCTCAACTGACACACACATGTCCCACAGCTATTGAGTGTCAGATACTCTGCACAGTGTTGGGCAGACAAAGATGTATAAACCCTAGAGGGATCTAGGAGAGCAAGGGTTTGCATGAAAGGATAAGTATAAAACTGAGAGAAGGGCCTTAATAGTGTGGTCAGGGGGGGCCAGGGAAGGGATGACAAGGCAGGTCAGTCAGTGAATATTCAGAGAGGGGTGACATTGGAGCTGAGAATTGTAGGTTCACTATAGTTGTCTTGGGCTGAAAGACAGTGAAGTGATTAGTGGGCCCCTTGTTGTCTGAGATACTGTTTCAAATATGTCATTTCATACCTCAGGAGACTTCCCTGGTTCTGCATTGTCTATGCTATGAGTTTAAAATCCTTAGCCTGGCATTAAATCATCCAAACCCCACCCCCCCAATTGATGGATTATGCCTCATCACACACAATCCATCTACCTCAACCTGTGGAGCCAGGTTAGTCATGGTTCTGGTTTTTACACCATTCTTTCTCTTGAGTGCCTTCTGACCACTTGTTTGACTGTAGATGGTCTCCTTTCTTTCAGTGGCTAAAGTTGTCTGCAAGCACCTCCATCAGAAAGACCTTTCCCTCCTCTAGTCTCCTGCCCCAACCGAGACCCTTTGACAACATCAATGTGCTGTCTTGTACTGACTTATGAGTGTGGGGTTCCTCCCTCCAGGACCAGGATAATGTTAGGGGACCTCAGGCCTATAGCCATGACTCAACATATATTTTGTGAGCAAATAGTGACCTTTTCTTCTAATACAACAAGGAAAGTCACTGGAATACCTCTTTCAGGTTTTTTAGGGTTGTCCCACCGCAGCACACGCTGTTCTTCCAGTTACTTGATTTTTCATAGCCTCCTGCAACTTCAAATTCCCTGGGGGTGTACCAATTTCCATCCTCTCTCCTTATACACTTCACCGTGGCTCCTGTAAGACCAGGATAAGTTGATCCTGAAACATCCTTGTCCTCAGAGCTCAGACACGGGATCTACAGCCACCCAATTTGGGTTCAAGATCACTAGCAGAAGAGTGTGGCCTCACCTTTTATACTTGAGAATCCCCAAACCCAGCCCATAAATACCATGTAAAGAGATTTTCTACTTTGGAGTGAAATCTGAAATGGAGGCCCTGCCCTGCTGCTCTCAATGACACTAAGGCAACATCTGTGCCCTGTATTACGATGATTTCCTTCCAGTTCAATGGCATTATTGGGCTGATATTTTTCTTATGTGAAATCATGGATAACTGACTTTAAAGTAATTGTGAAATATTATTCAGTGGAAAATTTTACTTATATATAGATAAAATAGATAGTCATATACTTAATAACATTATTCATTAGAGAAAAGGAAATAAAAACCTCATTTAGATACTACATCACACCTTCTAGGATGGCTGTAATGAAAAAGATAGACAACAAGCAGTGTTGGTGAGGATGCAGAGAAATAAGAGAACTCAGATTTTACTGGTGGGAATATAAACTGGTGCCATACTGTGGAAAATAGTTTTGATTTTTCTCAATAAGTTCAACATAGAATTGCCATATAACCCTGCAATTCCACTCCCGAGTATTTAGTGAAAAGAATTAAAAAAACAGGTTCACAAAAATCTTTATTCAAAACAGCATTACTCATAATAGTGAAAGGGTGAGAAAACCTAAACTGATAGATAAATGTGTTACTGTGTCTCCACACCATGAACTATTATATTATCCTACATAATAAAAGCGCAATATGCTAAGTGTCTGACAGATTGTTCCCTATGATGCACACTGACAACCAGGGAGCAAACACTCTGACTGATAGATTAGCTTGCTGCTGGGGTCTGGCTGATTGGGACTGGGCGAGAGGGTTGGACATTCCCTGGAGCCCTCCTGTGGTCCCTTCCTGGCTGGCTAGCCAACTTCCCACGGTCACTCCCCAGCCCACTGGCCCCCATCGGCCCCCATCAAGACTGGGCGACATGTCCCTGTTTGGCCCTAATTGTGGGGCAGGGCAAGGGACCCCACTAGTGCACAATTTGTGCACCGGGCCTCTAGTTTGACAATAAAAAAGAATAAAGTATAATGCATGATATATACATATGAACCTGGAAAACATCATGCTGAGTGAAAACCAGTCACCAAAAGGCACTTGTTATATGAGTCAATGGATATGAAATATTTAGAATAGGCCAGTATATAGATCATAAAAGAGATGAGTGGTTGCTTAGAGCTGGATGGTGGGGTGAGGTGGGAGTGGGTATTGACTCCTGAGAGAACATGGTGTTTCCTTTAGTGGGGCACAAAACTGTTCTTAAATTAGATTGTAATGATGGTTTTATAATCTTGTGAATAAACAAAACAGAAACAAAAAGCTCAACAGTGAATTCTACACTTAAAATGGTGAATTACTAGTATATATGTGAGTTATATCTCAGTAAAGCTGTTTAAAAATAGTTTTGATGCAAACATATAATTTTTTCACATACCCACATTAAGATTAATCTGATATGGGGTTCATCATAATAGACAACTATTGGAAAGCTTTATAATGTTCAAATCAGAAAACATTTTACAGTCATTATGTACATTGTCTCAAAGTCACACGAGGAGGCAGGTTTTTAATTATTATCCATTTATTAGATGAGAAGTTTCAGGCTCAGAAAAGTCCCATTCTTTACTCAGTCACTCTTGGAAGAGCTGAGGCTGGGACTCAGGTTTTCTGATTTTAAATTTTGTGAACTCCTCACAACAACAAACACCCTGTCTTGTTGATGATTTCCAGAAGGGGTATAGGACATGAAGGTGGAAGCTGATTCAAAATAAAGTATGCAATATTTTCCACCCACAGACTGACGTTTCTGCACTTCTCTTTGGTTCCTTGGGCATCCTCATGGATACATCCACCTGGAAGTGAGCACTTAATATGCACCATTTCTTAAAGTGTAAAAACATCATCTTAGAGATCCCTACCTCTTCTCAAGACAAAACTGGGGCCCCAATTCCTTAAACAATGGGTAATTTACATGGGTAATTCCATTACTTTTTGTGATTCCTTCATGGAGGGCTTATAAGTGAAAGTAGACCTTGAATCTTACCTCGTTTCAATTTTCTCTTAATTAACATGCCCACCATCTCCCCACAGGTCACAGGAAGTATTTCAGCTTTAAAATCCACAGTCTCATCTGTGCGCATTTTTGTCCCTGAAAGAGAAGATTCTTCATTGTATCTCATTTTACAACTGCACAAATACAACTTCCTCCCAAGTTGAGATGGTTTCTATAAAGACATAGGTGTACTTAGGAAACTTTATCTCACAAATCTTCAGAGTTTCAAAGTCTTTCTGTCAGTGGCATTTTTGATGCACAGCAATAGAATGCTTACCTTCATCCCTCCTCTCAAATCTCACACAATCAGAATGCCTTAGCAAAGTGCTACCAGGCTTCTATAAAACTGTAGTAACTCTCAATGCAGTCATCCCCTCCCCTGATTCTTTCATGGCAATGAAACAAACAGCTGCTGTCAAGTTCTGAAGGAAGGTCTCCATCTATGCTCTTCCAGTGCAGTTAGGTAGCTGGAGACAATATCAGAGACTATACTTGTATCTCCTCGTTTGAGCTCTGACTTAGGGAGAGGATAGTAATGAGTTAACCCTGAAGATAGTGTCTACCTGCTATTCATGTTCTCTACTTTGCCTCATTTGTCCCTCACATCAACTTTCTCCAAAGCTAAAAGAGGAGCTGAGGAAGCTCAAGAACAATCTGCAAATTGCATGACTTGCTGGGCCATTACAGTCTCACAATGGTGTGTCCTTTATAAAAGGCTACAAGCAATGCTCTGAGCATCTAACTCTATGACCTCGTCTCTTCCTATCCACACACTTCTCTATTATGGGTATTTTGTCACTGAAGGCAGCTTTCCCCAATCTAGGCAGAAAGGGATCAGCTCCTTCCTGCATTGTGATAAGGACAAGAGTGGTGGGGAATTAATGGCATTATATAGACCAATTGTTGCAAATCTGGATTCTGTTCTGACCATTGCTGGTGAGGATGCATTGTTCTTCCCACTCTTCAGAGTGCCTAGAGATTTTGGTTATATTTTTGAAATGCCTTTGCCCCTGCTTGTATCTGACCCTTGTGGATAAAAATTCTGAGTGACAAAAGGAGATTATTAGAACGAATGATGAGGAGATGAGGTTACAGCCAATGGGATGGTACACAATATATTCCCCCCTCCATATTTTTGGTAGTGAAGGAAGAGCAAAAGATCCAG